>NC_045978.1:14477190-14699690 GCF_010909765.2 Amblyraja radiata | reverse complement strand
ATGCAAAACAAAGCTTTTCACTTTACCTAGGTACGCCAGGTACATGTGACAATAAATGATCATTCACTCATTGATATTACACTAGAGATGGAGGCATGTGGTTTACTGTTTTTTAATGTCTTTATTGATTAGTTAGCTTTTCTATGTATGTTATTTTTATTTTTTTGAATTACAAATTGTTTTGAACAGATGTTAAACCAATCCTACTATTGCTTCCAAAAGCCTTTGACAGCAGCAAGATGTCAAAAGTAATTAAGATGATGTGCAGCAGGACTTCAGATTCCAACCCCTTAAGTCTATTCATGTTATGGTTCCCCCACGTCATCTCACAAATGCTTCCCTGTCATGGAGGTCAATGTTGAGTTGACTTGATTTAGTTTATTGGCAGGTGTACACCTCCTGCTTCAGCACCAGCGTCCTGGGATCGATCCTGACATCCTGTCTGTGTGGAGTTTGCACATTCTCTTTCTGGCAGAGTGGATTTCCAGTTTTCCCCCATATCCTAAAGAAATGCAGGTACAGTAAAAGCTTTTGTTGTGTGCTAACCAGCCAGTAGAAAGACAATACATGATTACAATCAAGCCATCCGCTGTGTGCAGATACATGATACAGGGAATAACATGAATAACATTTAGTGCAAGGTAAAGCCTGTAAGGTCCAATCAAAGATAGTTTGAGGGTCTCTAACAGCATAGATGTGGTCAGCTCCCTGTGTCGGGTACATTTAAGTGCAAGCAGGCAGGCAGTTAGAGGCAGCAAGCCAGATTGCTAAAGAACAAATGTTCATGAGAAAAGGAAATACTAGAGAAAATATTGGTAAACAGTTAAAATAGAAAGATTAAACGAAAACTTACCATTTGAAGTTTGATCTTTATTTTATGAGAAGAAGTGAGGGATTACATGAAGAGCCCGTCAGCCCGCATGCGCATCAAGCTTCAGAGCAACTGTATAAAACCACAAACCACTTCCAGAAACTTAAACTATAGAAAGATTAATAACCGTTGAGTTACCGAATGATCTTTATGTGATTCAGGGTTGGGAGTGGGGGGCACATAATCCCTCACTTCAACTTCTCATAAAATGAAGATCAAACTTCAAACGGTAAGTTTTCGTTTAATCTTTCTATTTTATTTCGAAGTCACGTGAGTGACTACGTGAAGCCTTCAAAGCTCTGTGGTTTCGTGCAGTAACCCAATCTGTGTGTGAAACACTTAAACACATAAATGGTAGAAAGACATGGGTTATTAACAACATGATGCTAACTTGCATACATGGCCATTGCCCTTAATTGTACCACAGTCCCAATTGGCATTGAGTTAGACAATAACTCTACTAACTGAGCTGAAAGAATTAAGGTACACAAAAATGCTGGAGAAACTCAGCGGGTGCAACAGCATCTATGGAGCGAAGGAAATAGGTAACGTTTCGGGCCAAAACCCTTCTTCAGACTGATAGGGGGTGGCGGGGAGAAGGAAGGAAAAAGGAGGAGGAGGAGCTAACAAAATTGGGAGAATTCAATGTTCATGCCCGTCGGATGCAGGCTCCCCAAGCGGAATATGAAATTAAGCATGTGTTGAGGGAAACCTCAAACTACCTCACTCTACTCAGCAGCCAGATAACCTCAATCACAGATGTTGAGGCAGTGCTTCCCTGGTCAATATGTTCCATATGGCCAGCCAGTTCCAAGATGGTCTACCCTGAATCAGGGTAACCAAGCTGTTCCTACTTGGAACTTATAGAGGTTACTATGCAAGGCACCCTGCCAATGTCTCTGCATCAACCTGATCTTCTCCAGAGACAGTGAAAGGTACTAGATAGCCAGTAAATCCAAACCCGGGCCGACAGACTGCTCCATTTCGGAGTTCTACGGAGGTTAATAAGGGACCTTACCTGCAGCGTCTCTGAGCCCAGGTTGACCTGCTTATTGGAGATTCAGCAAAGTGACCCTGTCTGACCACATCTTCAGCCCCACGCTTGCCAAACAGCTTGTTTTCTGGAGCTCAAAAGCGATATTGCTGTGCAAGGCAGGCCTGCCACCATTTCTGAGCCCAATTAGACAGGCTACTTCTATGGCATACAGCCTCAAATAAAACGCAACCCTGAACCAGATATTGCCTCCTCAGGCCTCCGGCTGACTACCTTTCGGAGCTCCAATCTGTACAGGCATTGTCCGTCAGATGCTCCAAACAGCTGCCTGCTCCAGTGGAGCCCCATTCTGCCACAGCAGTCACTGTCCCGGCAGAGCTGGCAGCCGCTATTTTTAAAAACCTGCCAGCTCCATCTGAGCCTCCATGGCGGTCGCTAACCCGGCCGTGCCGGCACCCGCTATTTTCATCCCTCCAGCTCCTTATGGAGCCTCCACGGTGGCCTCTCCAAGTCCGGCCGCCTGCTCCCGTTCGGAACCTTACTGGCGGCCACTCCAAGTGCGGCTGCCTGCTCCCGCTTGGAGCTCCAATGGCGGCAGCTGCACAGGCTGCGCCCGTCAGCTACTCCGGGCCCGCTGCACCTCAGCGGCCCGTTCCTGCAAACAAAATTGTCTTACCTGTCGAAACCGTTTCGAAACTGCTCCGATTCCCGCGCCATACGTCAACGTATTGACGCGCATGCGGGCTGGCGGGCTCTTCACGTAGTCACTCACGTGACTCTGAAATAAAATTAATGCACTCTGTCTAAATACAAAAGCACTTGAGAGATGGTCCAAATATGCAAGAGACCCTCATGAAGCAGTTATAGCGTAACCACATTTAGAAACTATCTATTTTAAAATTTGAAAATGCATACAAATGAAAAAAGTGCAATGGTTGGTGGGGAAGTGGTTATCCTTAATAATAAAGATAATCCAAGAATGGTAAAAAAAGAATGATATTGACTCAGAAGTTGGCATAAAGAACAAATATAGAAGGCACAAAGATATTAAGGAACAAAAGGCTCTGATGGGAATTACTCACAGTCAACCATCAATAGTTGTACTGCTGGAGAGAGTTTAATCAACAAAGAAAAGTAATATTTAACCAAGATAAATTGAATTATTATGAAGCAATTTGAACCTTTAGTTAAGATCTTTCTATAGGTTGGACAATTCAAAAATCACAAAATTGGTTAAGAGGAAATGTTCATAAATCATTCCTTAAAGCAATAGGCAGAGGAACTCGACAAGGGACAGACAATTAGATTTTGTGCTGTGTAATCAAGTAATGTTTCACATATCCAGGCTGAGAGGAGACCTTTCAGCACATTAGTGACAGTTCACATAGCAATCCCATCCCTTAACTATTTTACTCACATTCCCATCAAGACAACGCACTCCAGATTCAACTACATACCTACACAGCTAGGGAAATTTATATTGGTCAGTTAACCTACCGACCTTCAGTTAAGTTCAGAGAAACAGCGCGGAAACAAGTCCTTCAGCCCACTGAGTCCGCACCGACCAGCGATCCCTGGACATTAACACTATCCTACACACAACTAGGGACAATTTACACTTATACCAAGCCAATTAATCTACAAACCTGTACATCCGGAGTGTGGGAGGAAACCGAAGATCTTGGAGAAAACCCATGTGGTCATGGGGAGAATGTACAAACACTGTACGTGGTCAGTATCGAACTCCAAGCGCTGTAAGGCAGCAACTCTACCACTACATCACTGTGCTGATCTGCATGTCTTTGGGATATGGGAGAAAACCGGAGACTAAGTGCGAACCCCACCCCCTCCCCAGAAATTATTCTGCATTATTTTTTTCTGATGTTAAAATAGTGTGGGAAATCTCTCAAATGCTGTTTCAGAAAGCTCCATTTAAGTTACACATATATGTGCCAATTCCAAGCACTGTTATCAAATTCCCTTAAGTAAAACTTTGCTCTTTCAAATAGGTTGCTAACATTTTTTCCTCACAGATCTGATCTCAGGAAGTAGCCTTTAAATGTTCACACTAAAACACAGCAAACAGACTTGGGACTACTGACAACAAAATGAATGCTTATTTGAAGAAAGGGAGTGGAGGTGGTAGGGTCCTAATAAGATGGTAGACAAACCTGCAGAGGCTTTCAAGTGCAAGTAATGGGCTCCTTTTGCAAAAGGGCATTTGTGGCAAGAAGTCATCTATAAAGGGTAGCGTGAATTCTATAAATGCCTCTAAACTTCTGGGAGCCCTGCACTTCAGCCAAATTCCCCTTCCAGGAACGAATGCTAAAGCTCTATTTATCAATATCAGACGTTTCTCCACTTTGCCCGCAGAGCTTCTTTTAGATTTCATCAATGCACCAGTGAACAGTAAAACGTCATATGTGGCATTGCTCAGCAGGGGCAGTCTATAAGAATCCTGAGGCAAAGCTTCTGAGAGTGATGATACCCCAGAAGTAGACTGAGAGCAGTATTGGCACTTATTCTTGTTTGCAAGGAGAACTTCAGCCAGCAAACAAATACAAGAGCTTGTGTGGCTTGCATTAATAGTCAGGGTCACTCTCATTTAATGCATCCTTCTATTCACACTCAGAAATGACATTTGGTGTGAACAATTTTCCAGACCCCACTTTGCGAAAAATATGAGGCAATATGGAAAAGGAAACTGCGAGGAGCTCTCCAAGAGGATGCAAAGTCATATACACGTAGTTATGTTAGGTTAAGTGAAAGGTAAACAGAGTGGCAGGTGGAATATAATATAAGAAATGTGAAATACTTCATTTTGGCATGAAGAACAGAAATACAGAATGCATTTAAAATACAAAACAATTTTAATTTAGTTTAGAGATACAGGGCCGAAACAGGTCCTTCAGCCCACAGCCGCACCGACCAGCGATCCTTGCACATTAACACTATCCTACACACACTAGGGGCAATTTACAATTTTACCAAGCCAATTAACCTGCAAACCTCTATGTCTTTGGATTGTGGGAGGAAACTGAAGATCTTGGAAAAAAACCCCACACGGTCAAGGGGAGAACGTACAAACTCCATACAGACAGCACCGGTAGTCAAGATCGAACCCGGATCTCCGGCTCTGCAAGCGCTGTAAGGCAGCAACTCTACCACTACCCCCACTGTGCCACCATTATGAAATATTGGTGTATAAAATGCCATTAATTATTTTTTTATCAGCCAAACCCAAATAGGTCTTCTGTCCAGTGCTGGAAAGTTGCCCTGATAGTTAATTTATTAAAATTATATTTTCTCCAGGGGCATATGAGTATAGTGACAAAGTAAATTACCTCCTGTGCTTACACTCAAAAATTTAAACCACTAGATATTTATTCCTCTGTAACATTGAGACAAGATTTCCTCTTCGTCAACAACAGGGAGATATTTAATCAGTTTATGAAAAATCGATTTACTATTTGTTACCCTAAGATGACTATTGCCACCATCACCATCCCAATGCCGCACCTCACCATTGTAAATTGCAAGAAGACACTCAATGAGTTGGAACTCAGAATAAATGTAATGCAGAGGAAATATGACTGCAATGTCTTCACAAATGCCTAAAGGCAAAGCATACATTCGTAAAACAAAGCTGTTTATTTTCAAGGGGAATAAAAAGTATATTTGTGAAGATTCTGCTACAGATGTCTTGTTCCAGTCAGTATAAGTCTTGCATTGTTGCAAACTAGGCACACCACACGACTGTCCTATAAAATAAGATTGCAATACGACCACATACAAAGACACAGAGTACAATGTGTTCATGCATACATATATGCAAAAATGCTCCCGCTGTTTATACTCCAGCGGTCAAGTACATGTAACTTACCAATATACCATATGAGATGAAGAATAACTACAATTCTAGTTCACTGCACAGTTCATTGGAAGTGCCAGGAAACTTGTTCAAAGCTGACATCCAGTGCTGTTTGATGGGGAATTCTTCCTGCACTGCAGCTGGATTTCTTCAGGATACTCTGCTTTCACCCCACACCACAAAGATATACTAGTTGGAAGGCCAATTTGCTACTGTAAATTTCCCCGTGTGTTAGGAGAATTGGGGAGGGGATGTATTAATGTGTACATTGACATGTGAGGGAGAATAAGCAGCAGAAGAGTTAGTAAGAAGAGCGATTGATAGAATTGCTCGGAGAGCTGATGTACAGTCAATGGGCGGTTAGCCTCCTGTGGCAACGAAAAATATGAGTTAGTGTGAAAATAAACTGAAAATTCGTTGTTGACTAATTGCCATCGCATTGAAAACAATTGATAAAATATGATGCTTTAAGCTTGGATTTGCAGCCTTTTGCTCTGAGTGATGGCTGCCAATATACCAGTTGCAATTCCATTAAAAAATCTGATTCTTGAACAGTCACACATGTTGAGACTCCCAATGTAGCCCATCAGGACAGCACTGTGTATCAATTGGATTAGATGTTGCTCTTGGTTGATGCAGCTTCCTCGTGTTCTTTAATGCCATTTCCAACAGTAGGCAATATTTCATTGACATTCAAATGCAAGGAGTTGTCAGCTCAACAGCTTTGACTAAATTCATTTATCTGCCAGTCCACAAACAAACTATTGGTGTTCATCACATGTTCATGGTCTGAAGAACGGTCTCACCCGAAATGTCACCTATTATTTGTCTCCAGGTATGCTGTCTGACCCGTTGAGTTACTCCAGCTTTTTGTGTCTTTCTTGTGACAATGACTGCTGGTCTGTAGTGTGATATGCATGGAGATAGCTGATTAGGCCAATCCAGGATTGAAAATCCCTTTCATGCAGATGACAGCAGTGTCAAAATGCTCTAGTATCAGTGGTTCTTGATTTGCATGATTCTCTTTTAACTCTTTACCTCTTTGCTCCCTCAAATGAGCAAGCACCATTTTTTATGCTGTTTTAGTTTAGTTTAGAGATGCAGCTCGGAAATAGGCCTTCAGCCCACCCAGTCTGTAGCGACCAGCGATTCCCATACACTAACTGCATCCTACACCCACTAGAGACAATTTACAATTTTACCAAGCCAATTAGCCTAAAAACCTATACATCTTGTGTGAGCAAACAGGAACTCCCGGAGAAAACCCACGCAGGTCATGGGGAGACGTACAAACTCTGTACAGAGCGCATCCATAGTCAGGATCGAACCCGGGTCTCTGGCGCTGTAATGGAGCAACTCTACCGCTGCGTCACCGTGCCGCCCCTATGCCAAAGAACTTGATCTAATGCTTGTTGTTCCCAGTGGTATGTGTCAATGATGAAACTCCTTAGAGATGTTCTAAGTGAGTCTCTTTGAATCTCTTTTTCTGTCCATGTGATTGTTTGCTCTCAATCAGCTCTCCATAAAGTAGCTGCTATGATATTCTGTATCACAAACTGTTATGCAAGTCACGATCTAAAAAAGCATCAAAACTACAATGCATGGATAATTTCTTTAATGAACCATAATCACTAATTGTCTCACCCTCCCTTTGGCTTCTTGTTACAAATAGCTTCCAGCTATTTGCAACATCAAAGGATTAAAATAACCTTCCAGTGTCTATGCATCAATTACCAAGCTTTTTCTGATCTGTATGCCATATACCTATGGTCTGATCTCCACAGGATTATTGAATTTTGAAGGTGGATGGCTTGTCAAGAAGCCACAATAAATATTGAAAACAGAATTTTTATTCAGAAGGAGTTAGATGATGATTTCCCCATCACAATAGAAATGGCAAGACCTACACATAAACTTTGGATTTGGAAGCAAGTTTATGAACATCTTTCAAATAGGTTGTAGAATTTCCAGCAATTTCAGGCAACTGAATCATCCTACCACAACCAGAGAGCAGTTCTGAACTACTATCTACCTCATTGGTGACACTTGGACTATCCTTGATCGAACTTTACTGGCTTTATCTTGCATTTTACTTCGGAGTCACGTGAGTGACTACGTGAAGAACCCCGCCACAATGCATGCGTGTCATATCGCATCACGCTTGCGAAACGACAGGCGGGGTGGAGTGTCCCCCGCAGCGGTAAGTTTGAAACCGCGACCTGCAGGTAAGTGATTTACTCTGCGGTAGTTTTTGTCCCCGCGCTGTTTTTACACAGGGGGGGAAGCTGGACAAAATAGTGTCCACAAGTGCTGCGAGTAAAGCTGGCTGGGGAGGACCGCGAAGTTGCGGGAGCCAGCAGCAGCTGAAGGCACAAGCCCCGTAAGGGATCAGCTGTGCCGACTTTTGGTCCCGCGCCAGCCAGAACACCACGGCCGGGCGGGAGACTATTCAGAATGGGGCCGTCGACTTTTTGGACAAGTCGAAAACGGCAGGAGACGGGGTGGAACGACTTTCCCCCGTAGCGACAATTTTAACTTGGACCTGCAGGTAAGAGCTGCGGTCTTTTTGTGTTTTTACCATGCCAATTACAGGTGGAGAAACCAACGGGCTGCGACAAAGCTGGTGGGCTAGATGGGATCAGCTGTGCCCGATGTCGCCTCCGCACCGGCCAGATCCACTCCACGGCAGTAAGGACAAAGCTGGAGAGGGAGGACCGCGGAGCAGCGGGCAGCCAGCAGCAGCCAGCGGCACTCGGATCACCGATAGTGGGATCAGCTGTGCCCGATGTCACCAAAGGCTAGACACAAAAACAAACAAGGTCGTGGACTCAGAGGAGTCTGATTTTGAACAACCGCGGGCGGCCAGCGACCGAGAGCGCTGGAGCCGGATGGAGCGGTGTGTGGAGCATTTGCTCCAATGTGACAGACTCCGGGAGATGGAGTCGGGTCACTGTGGGCCCCATGATAAACCCACAGCAGTACCTCTTGAAGGGCTGCACAGTGCTTCTACCTCATCAGAGGGGAGCACTGCGGGTCAGTTCTGGGCTGACCTGGAAGAGGGGTCCGCAGAAGGAAAGACAAGTGTGCAAGGGGTGCAGGAACAAGAGAACCTACTGGACTAATAAAATGGACTCCAACAAACACTACAGCCAAAGACAGCTCCCCTACGCACCCACCAGCAGATCTGGTGAAAGCTCGAAGGCCCGGTATTCAAAACATGAGTCTTTTTAGGCCATGGCCCAGGCCGGCCTTCTTGGAAGATGCGGGGACCTCCAACGCCAACCAAACCGAAAATCCAGACACCAGCGCAACAACAGCAGCGAAGAACCTACAAAAAGAAGTAAACCTGCCACTGGTAACTATGGAGGTAGGTGGGTCTGGTTCCCTACAAAATACAGGGAGCATGGAGGTTGGGGGGAGACTACACTCTTTTCTGAATGCATGGAGCATGTTAACAACCGATACTTACATCTTAAGCAGTATCCAGGGATATACAATAGAGTTTATACACAAGTACAGCCCTCCAGTTCAACATATGCCAAACCAAATGTTCGTGCCTTCTGATAAAGAAAAATCAAAAGCACAAGCTGAACTGGAGCGGCTTTACATAAAAGGTGTAATTGAGAAAACTCAACACTAACCATTAGAATTCGTGTCCAATATATTTATCAAAAACAAAAAAGATGGTGGTTGTCGCATCACCAGAGATCTGACAAAATGAATACCTTTGTTACTGATAAACAATTAATTTCCAAAGGTTACTTCATGGCCAGCATTGATTTAAAAGATGCTTACTATTCAGTGCCTATACGAGGTGACCACAGATGTTACTTAAAATTCAACTGGATGGGCAACTCCGGCAGTATAAAGCACTGCCAAATGAGTCATCAGCCCCAGGCTGTTCACAAAAATTTTGAAGCCAACCCTAGCGTTTCTACGGAAACGTAAACACATGGTCATGGCATATTTAGATGACATACTCATTGTGGGCAAAACTTTGGAATTGGCCAAACAAACTGTAACAGCCACAAAACAGTTATTTGAAAAACTGGGATTTATTATCCATCCAGTTAAATCTAAACTAACGCCTTCCACTACTATGGACTATTTGGGGGTTTCACCATTGACTCAGTTCACATGTCGGTGACTCTGCCTAAGGGAAAGGCTAGAGATTTAATAGAGGCTTGCAATAACCTCATTGACATCAGCAAACCATCCATCAGATTGGTAGCAAAAGTAATTGGCAAATGGTGGCTGCCTTTCCAGCCACACAATTTAGACCTCTACATTACCAAAACGTACAGAGAGCAAAAATACAAGCACTCTAAATTAATGCAGGTCACTTTGACAGACCTATGAAACTACCAATCAAGCTAAAATGGAATAAAATGGTGAATAGATAACATCTGGCTTTGTTCCAATCCAATCATTGTCAGTAACCTTTCCATGCTACTACAAACTGATGCCAGTGCACTTGGGTGGGGAGCCACCAATACCATCACCAGCTGTGGAGGTAGATGGACTGCTCAGGAGGCATCATTATTACTCACACTGGGCATAAACTACCTGGAAATGTTGGGTGCATTCCATGGCCTAAAGTCATATTGTACTGGATCATATCACCAGCATGTTAGACTACAGATAGACAATACCACCGTGGTAGCATACATTAACCACATGGGTGGAAACAAATCGACATCATGTGACAATCTGGCTAATACAATTTGGCAATGGTGTATCCAGAGAGATATTTGGATATCAGCCACTTACCTACCAGGAAGACTAAATTTAGTGGCAGACACCAGGTCACGCAAATTTAATGAAAACACTGAATGGATGTTGAATAAAAAATTATTTGCTGATATTACAGCAAAATATGGAACACCAGATATCGATCTATTCGCATCCAGACTTAGCCACCAGTTATCAAATTATGTTTAATGGGAACCAGACCCTGGGGCAGCGGCGACAGATGCATTTTCGCTGCATTGGGGGGGAAATTGTTTATTTACGCATTCCCTCCTTCCTGCCTCATCAGTCGGGTATTAAGGAAATTACAACAAGACTCTGCGTCTGGTATTGGTAGTACCCGATTGGCCTACTCAACCATGGTTCCCAGTGGTACTAAACATGATATTAGAACCATGTATCACCATCCCACATAGACCAGATTTATTGCTACATCCCGTAACAAGGGATAGCCACCCATGCCATAAACATTTGAACTTATTAATTTGTAGAGTTTTAAAAACACCTCTACTACAACTGGGACTGACGGACCGAACAGTGAACATGATCTCGGCGGTCCAAAGACAGTCAACCAAAAAACAGTATCTGGTCTATATCAAGAAATGGGCGATGCACTGCCATAAAAACAACATCACCTACAGAGACATGAACATCCCGTCTGTTCTGGAATATCTGGCAGGCCTCCACTATGATGAGGGGCTCAGTTACAGTGCCATCAACTGCGCCAGAAGTGCCCTATCGACTTACCTATGGCAGGGGACAGAGCGTTACTCTGTTGGGACTCACCTACTGGTAACAAAACTTATGAGGGGAATTTTTAATACTAATCCCCCAAGAACCAGGTACTCCCAAATATGGGATGTAAGTATTATCCTGAAGATGCTCAGGAATTGGTCTCCAGCAACAGCTCTGTCCCTACACAGACTGACATTAAAAACAGTCATGCTAATGGCATTGGTCACGGCACAGAGGGTACAGTCACTGCATAAATTAAGACTGGACAACATGACTTCCTCAACAGAAAATATTACGTTTCATATCTATGAGTTAGTAAGCAGAACAGACAGGGATCAGCAGGCCTCAATATACAATTCAGGTCATACCCAAACAGATGACCATCTGTGTATAATAAGACATCTGTCGTTATACATGGAGAAAACGAAATTCCTAAGAGGCAATGAGAAGGCACTTTTTGGTCAGCCACTAGCAACCACACAAAAGAGTGAAGGTCCAGACCATCTCAAGATGGCTGAAACAGGTGCTAACACAGGCTGGGGTGGATACTAATATTTTAAAATCTCATTCCACCAGGGCTGCAGCTACATCGGCAGCGATACAGTTGGATGTACCAATGGACCAAATCCTCAAGGCAGCAGGATGGTCTGGGGGAAAAAACATTCCAATTATTTTACAATAAACCAGTAATGAAACCTGGAACGTTTGCAGAAACAAATTTAAGTTCTGTAAATTAATTTAAACCCATAAAAAGGGGTTATAAATTTGTGTTACTAAATTTTATGATTTCAATGTCGAATTCATGTCCAAATTATGTTAACACAATTCCTCCTACAGTCATCAAGGCAGACGTGATGCATGGACTCGTTTCCACGGCATGAAATCACAGAGCTTTAAAATCTTCACGTAGTCACTCACGTGACTCCGAAGTAAAATAGTAAGATTAAACGAGAACTTACCAGTTTGAAGTTTGATCTGTATTTTATGAGGAGTTACGATGAGGGATTACGTGCCCTCCGCTCCCACCCTTGATCATATACTTAACTGGTATCTCTTCTCTAATCTTACTATGTTTAGTCATTACAGTTATCTGTGATTTCACACCGCTGCTTTGAAGAATGACACGCATGCGTCGTGGCGGGGTTCTTCACGTAATCCCTCATCGTAACTCCTCATAAAATACAGATCAAACTTCAAACTGGTAAGTTCTCGTTTAATCTTACTATTAAATGTTATTTCCTTTAACATGTATCTGTACATGTATTATCTTTCTGCTGACTGGTTAGCACGCCACAAAAGCTCTTCATTGTACCTTGGCACACGTGACAATAAACTAAACTGAACTAAACTGAACTGAACTAAGAAACAAATAACTGAAGATGCTGGTTTATACCAAATATAGACACAAAGTGCTGGAATTATTTAAACACGGGTCTCAATGAAGGCATAAATCATTTTTATCACAGATGTAAAAAAACTGTCTATTAATCGAGATTGCCGTAAAAGGGGTAATAGGATAGCGATTACAAAGCAATGCAGTGGAAGAACCATATAGAACATTTACTGTAGGCACATTGAATATAAAGGGTGAGGTTGGAGGATTTGTCCATTGTCCTGGCATTGATAACAATACAGGAGAACTAGACATACGGTACATCTGGATTGCAGAACAGAAACATTCTTGAAGTGGAATTGGCCTGCAAGACTTTTCATCGTGAATCTATGTAGATCATTGTAAAATGCTGCATGCTACATTTTGATATTTATTATGATTAAAAGTGGTTCAAAGAAAAGCACATGAGGTAATGCAAAACAATGGTACATATAACAAAGGGATAAAGATCAACCTTTGCCGTGATCTTCCAGGAGTTTTACCAGATAATGCTCCATAGCTTAGATGGTTTTAATTTGAACAATTCACGGAGAGCACTGGGATAAAATATTGTTTCTTTTCTCTCAACGACCTGCTGCAAAAGTGGAATATGAAAGACTACTTCTTGCAGTGAAGGAGACATTGAAGAAACACACTAATCAACCTGGGTCAAACATCATAATGAAACATTGACTTTCATAATTTCTTATGGGGAAAAAAACACACTCCACTTCAGAAAACATTTCAGTAGAAATGTGGATGCACAGGAGTCTCAGGACACAGTTGAGTCACGTTCAGTCCAATATGGAACATAAAGTGAAGGGAAAATAAATCAGGAGACAAACCCTATAAAAATTGTTCGGTCTGCATGCTCATTAGTTTACTCTAAATAAAAGGGAAAGCAGTATATGTGATATTTGAACTAAGTTATTTTAAAGCCATCAGCCAATTATTTATCATGTTATGTAACAAATAATGTTCTGGGCTACAACAAAATATATAGAACATTCCAGATGACTGTGAAGGGCTCTTGAATAAAATGAATGCACATTCATTTCTCCTCTTACAATATCATGTTTTGCATTCAGCAATTAACTTTCTTCAGATGGTAAGAATCAACTGGACACATTTACTTTACACCAGGCCAGAATCACACCTGCAGATTTTTGTAATGTCATAAGGGATAGTAGTAGAATTAGGCCATTCGGCCCATCAAGTCTACTCTGCCATTCAATCATGGCTGATCTATCTCTCCCTCATAACCCCATTCTCGTTCCTTCTCCCCATATCCTCTGACACCTGCACTAAACAAGAACCTATCTATCTCCACTGGTGGCCTCCACAGCCTTCTGTGGCAAAGAAAGTACACAGATTCACCACCCTCTGACTAAAGACATTTCTTCTCCCTAAAAGAACATACTTTAATTCTAAGGCTATGACCTCTAGTCTTAGACTCTCCCACTAGTGAAAACATTCTCTCCACATCCACTCTATCCAAGCCCTTCACTATTTTGTCTGTTTCAATGAGATATCCCCTCATTTTTCTAAACTCTGTGGCATTGTAATGTGGCATGAAATTCAAATAAGAAATACATGCAGATGCCTGAAATTTGAAACATAAACCAAACATCCTGGAAACACTTAGCAGATCAGGGTGCATTTGTGGAAAGAGAAACAGTGATACATGAGTTGTGCTTGCACACAGAGGCATGCATAAGAGAGGTCCAGGAGCAGGTGAAACATGCTAATTAAAGAGTGATGCAGGCCTTAACAACATGATCCTATATATAATTCAGAGAGGTTAAACAAGGTAATGGTTCCTAGCTGGGAAAGTCCAGAGCTGTACTCAGGATTAAGGGAAGGATTGAGATGAAGAATTTAATATTCTCAGATGGTCATCAAGCTTTGGAATTCTTTACCCTTGAGAGCCATGCATGCTGAATCATGGAGCTTCTTCAAGGATGAAAGGGATAAAATGTTAGATGTAAGATGAAACCAAGACCAATGAGAATCAGGCAGGATAATACGGTCAAGCAGATGGTCATATCAGCCAGGGTTTTATTGAATGGTAGAGCAGGCTTGAGGCCCAAATGATCTTCTTCTGCTCCTGACACTGTTTACATTTTATTACTCTAATGTTTAAAAGGGTGCTTTACCAGTCATGCTTTATTGTAGGTAGCTTGAGCATCCATTTTCCTCCATGTAGATTCTTCTTCAAATAGTTTTCATATTGATCACTTTCAATTGCATTACAACCATAACTGTTCCTCATGCCACTAAATCCCTGCCCCGAACCCTGACGACATACCTTCTTGACATATTGCCTCTTGCCTTACCCATATCCTCTTTGAAAGGCAACCAACAACTCTAGCATGATCCTCTCCACCACTAATTCCAGACCAGAGATTCTAGCCAAATCTACTGCCTGTCCCACACAAAATAAATTATCATCCTCCCTGATGCTCTCGATCTTGCATACCCTCTTTACTTATCTCGCCAGTCCTCTCTGTGAAATCCCCATTGCTCTAAAACCAGATCTTCCTTTCACCCCAATGTGCCCACTCCTCCCCACATTCCCAATGCACTTTCTACTCATAATCCTCTCCATGTAATTCCTCCTTACCCACTGATCCTCTCTGCACATTCTGCATGCACAATCCTCTTAACTCAAATAATCCTTTTCCCAATCATGTCTACCCACAGATCTTGTCTGTATCCTCAATCATCTTTATCCATCATATGCAATTATCTCCATCCTTATGCTAGTTGTCCCTTGATAACTAGAGAAGGCAGGAGAATGGGGTTAGCAAGGAGATATAGATCAGCCATGATTGAATGGCATAGACTTGATGGGCCAAATGGCCTAATTCTACTACTACTATCACATAGCCTTATGACTTATGACCTTATGACATTCTGATCTGTTCTTCATAGCATCTATATTATCTATCACCTATCCTCAGATCCTTAACACACACCAATTCTCTCAGCCCTTGGTTGCTATCCTCATATATCCTTTATCTACCTTCAATCCTCTAATTAACCCTGATCTTCTCTGGTGTTGAATTCACTCCATCCGTCAACCTCTCCCCACAATCCACTGCCCAGCAGATGCCCTTCAAAGGGAACAGCTTTAGACTGAAGGACCTTTGTATAAGTTCACAAAGCCTGTTTTATTTGAATGGTAGCAGAAACTGGCTAGGAATGGGCAGCATACCTTTTAGCCCATTTTCTCATTGTTATAAGTTTGAGTCTCCATCTATAATCAAGCAAAATAACAAAATAATTATCCCAGTGAAACATGCAGTGGAATTTTGTTATGTCTGACTTGGGGAGAAACGACAATACTGATTTTAGCTCAGGCGACAAGCAGCACATCTACACAAATTCTACAATGGCTTGTGTTCATCTTTTGTTATTGTAATCATCAAACCCACAGAATATTTTTGGAGAAGATGGATCAATGTTGATTTTCAAATGAATATTTCTGGAAGGGGGCATTTAGGTAACATCTGATTTTTTTCAAAAAATCCATAAATGTGCTGGAACAAATCAGATGAGAATCTGTCTCTCCCTTCCTTACCCCTGTCACTTCTGTCACACTGTATTGATCTCCTCTAATCACTGATACAGTTATTTCTTTCCTTTGTAGTTTTTCCATTTATATTTCACCAGGACCACCAATGTTGGTCGATAAATTCAATCACTCAAACTGATTTTGATAACATGCCCACTATATTTTGCACCTCCAGTTTTTTTGATAAATGTTGATGATTGGCTTTTAGCACATGTTCCTCATTACAACCTGTGCAAAGGATTCATGGAGCTTAAATGGATGCAGGTGGAAAAAAAACATGTATGGCTTTCTGCAATCATCCTGATTCATTCCAGAAACTGGGCACACAGCAACTTTGAGCTGCCTGATCATTCTCATGAATACAAAAAGTTGTTAGCACCAAGCATGCTGCAGAGTGCTTTTGCACATCAACAAAAGCCCAATTTTGAGAGGATCCAAAGGCTCTAAATGTTTTTGCCTATTTCTGTAGCTGATCAATATCCCGCTGTATACTTTGGCAGCCTTTCTCACAGTCTGCAAACCTAGCAATCTTGGTGTCATCTGAAAGCTTACTAACAAGCCTGTCTACAATTACGGGCTCATTATATATATATATATATATATATATATATATATATATATCATAAACAGCAGAGGTCCCAACGCAAATGCCTGTGGAACTATAGTCACAGACCTACAGCCTGAATTTTGTCCTTCCACCACAACCCACTGTCTTCTATCAGTACGGCAGTTCAGAATCCAGACGGCCAATTCCGTGCATTTTAATATTCTAGATCAGCCTACCATGGGGGACTTTATCAAATGCCTTCCTAAGATCCATGTAGACACCACTCTACCCTAATCAATCACCTCAATTACCTCCTCAAAAAACGTAATCAAGTTAATAAGACAAGACGTGCCACGTACAAAAAGCCATGCTGCCTGTCCCTAATCAACCCATTCTTTTTCAAATAGGAATAAATCTTCTGGCAAATAGGGTTACATCCCATCCCAAAAAATCTCTCCAATGACTTCCCTTCCACTGACGTAAGGCTCATCGGCCTATAATTCCCTGGATTTTCTCTACTTCCCATCTTAAATAGAGGAACAACATTAGCTATTCTCCAGTTCACTGGGACCTCTTTTGTGGCTAGAGAAGCTGCAAAGATCTTCATTAAGGCACCCTCAATCTTCTCTCTTGCTTCTCTCCATCTGGTATAAATCCCATCAGGTGCTGACAATTGTTCTTCCTTAATGCTCTTCAAGAGCATGAAGGTGGATAAATTAAGGAGCATTGATTGAGATGCCAGCCGATATCAAATGCTCGAGAGGTGGAATCAATACATGTTGCACCAACAGGCAAACAGCCATCACAAGGAAATAAGGTAACCCAGCGCACAACGTCTTCTGCTGAGGGCACAGTGGAGCAGTCTAAGGCCGATGGGTGATGAGTATTGAGAATTAGCAGGCAAGATGGAGTGTATGTGAGCAATATCAGCCAGCTGTTACAACCTTAAACAGGATTTTGTTCAAAGATTAGCACAATTAGCACTGTTCAGAGATAAGAGTGGGCACAAAATACATTGGCATACTTACAAATCCAATCATCTGGAATGCCTGATTGCCACTGCAACACAAGCAGAAACCATACTTTGTCAAGTGCTATGGTGGAAGCAGAGTATTCTGCCACACAAGCCCAGACCACTGTCTTCAGACTCTGTATGAGGATGTAAATAGGGCACCACACACTAACGATCTGATCCGCAACTACAAATATTGCTGAGCTGATGCCTTCATTTAGAGGGGCCTGTGGAAGTGATTGGCAATGGTTCTATGGAGCATTTAGATGCTGTCCTCTCTGGAAACTCAACATTGCCTGCGACTGGTGCTCTTGCTGTTGTGCGCCAGTCATTTATTCCAGACTAATGCAATTCATCAGGAGCAGGTTCGGCAGCAAATGCTGCCTTCCATCCCAGGAGAGCTTTAAGTCAAATTCAAGGATGATCCTGCACCTGTGCTTCATCCACTGGTATAGAATACATGGAATCAGCTAGTAAAATGTAAAAAAAAAAACAAGTGGAAGATTAGCACTACTGGGTACAAGGGGTGACGTTTCGGGTCGAGACTCTTAACATCACCCATTCCTTCTCTCCAGCGATGCTGTTTGTCCCGCTGAGTTACTCAGCATTTTGTGCCTATCTTCAGTTTAAACCAGCATCTGCAGTTCCTTCCCGCACACGTGATTCATTAAAATCTGTTTCCCTTACGAAATAGAAATGTAAATCTGGCTTGACATGTTGTTGATTTCGATGTTGATATTGCACTGTAGGGATATTCCAATGGCTAGCATCTGAGTAAAACTAAAATGAAAATTATTGACAAATGGAGAATTGGAATAATTGGGATAGTTCTGTACCCGAAGGTACAGTCCATGTCTGTGTCACCATCGGGCTGATTTCCTTCTCAGAAGAATATGGGTAAATGAGATGGAGCGTTATGACAATCTTTGTCACGGTTATCAATTTTTGTGTTTTCACTCTCAATCTATACAGCTATTTCAATTTAAATTCTTCAGTTGTCATGATAGATTTTGTCCCAAGGTTGAAGTCCAAAATGATTCTCTATGTTGCCAATTGAATTTGCTTTGTTGCAGTGTAGACAATGCATGAACTCTCTAATATTGTGATTTTCAGAAATCTTTAACATATTGGTTCAGATATCTCCAACTTAAAACGTAAAACATTAGATTAGATGGTCACCATGACCTGGGCAGCAACATTGACACTCTGCAACAGTCACGATGGCGCAGCGGTAGAGTTATCCCCCTGTCCCACTTAGGAAACCTGAACGGAAACCTCTGGAGACCTTGCGCCCCACCCAAGGTTTCCGTGAGGTTCACGGCGGTTCCCGGAGGTTCCTGGAGGTTTTGCTCCCTCTCCCTAATGGTCAAAAGTGGTTTTCGCGTAGTCGAGGCTTCTTCTATGTTCCTGCGATTATTTTAACAAAACCAAAACCGGCCTCGACTAAAAATAGGTTGCCGTTTGGTCGAAGCCAGTGGAGTGGGGTTGCTATTTACTTACAGGCAGTCGAAGGCAATCTCCTTCGCTGCCCGGCCATTTTGATTGGCTCATTTGAGTTTTCAGCAAAGAGCCTGTAGGATCTTTGGTTTTCAGGACCTAGAAGATCCGCCGGAAGGTAAAATGCCCGCTAACTTTATTAAACTTCTTAAAACTGTCTCCACTCCTTCACCACCCCCCCCCCCCACTTCTCTCCCCTACTCTCCCCTACTCCCCCCTTCTCTCCCCTTCTCTCCCCTTCTCTCCCCTTCTCTCCCTTTCTCTCACCTTCTCGCCCCTTCTCGCCCCTTCTATCCGCTTCTCCCACTTCTTTGATTCAGGGTTCAATCCTGATTATGGGCGCTGTCTGTACGGATTTTGAACGTTCTCCCCGTGATCTGGGTGGGGTTTCTCCGAGATCTTCAGTTTCCTTCCATGTTCCAAAGACATACAGGTGTAGGTTAATTGGCTTGGCAAATGTAAAAAATGTCCCAGTGGGTGTAGGATAGTGTTAATCTGTGGTGATCACTGGTCGGCGCGGACCAAGGGCCTGTTTCTCTGCTGTATCTCTAAAACTAAAACTAAAAACTAAAAACTTGAACTGTGATGGTAGCACAGCATGTCACATATTTCTGGCACCATAGTCTGGGGTCCTTCCGCTGCTGGACATGGGGGGCAGGGTGTGGTGGAGACGCCCCTCAAAATAAGGGAAGGGATTCAACGCCAGTGGGCCACATGAGTGGCAAGGGAGGGGGATAAATTTGTGAATTTGAGCAATGTATGTAGATTGTATTGAATATTTTGTATAGCCTCCGAAAATGTCAGATTAATTTTTTGCATGGTTCATGTTTAATATATATTTATTACATGAATAAAGTCTATTTTGAAATAAAATAAAAAATATATGTATTTCTGGCATCACCTGCCTGAAGGAGAGTTATGTCACGCATTGCTCCATGCTAAATTGCATAAAGGGGTATTACTTGCTACACACTCTTGTTGGATAAGGCCTCCAGCTAGTAGAGTAACTCAACGGGTTAGGCAGTATCTCTCGAGAAAAAGGATGAGTGACGTTTGGGGTTGGTACCCTTCTCGAGTCTGAAGAAGGGTCCCGACCAAAGCATTACCCATCCATTTTCTCCAGAGATGCTCCTTGACCCGCTGAGTTACTCCAGCACTTTGTGTCTAACTTTGGTATAAACCTGCATCTGCAGTTCTTTGTTTCTGTCTCTTGCTGATAGCCTTTCACCCTACTCCTCCTTCTCCCTCTTCTATCAGATTGCCCTGGTGTGTCTTCTCCACATTATTAGACAGAATTTCTAAAAAAAAAACCATCAGAGCAAGCATGCCTGAGGCTTATAATGTGGCAATAAAGCTTAAACTAAAGACATACTGTGTTCTGAAAATAATATCCCTTAGATAAGAAGAACTACAATAAGCTCTGAATAAAGCTAACTGGAAGCTTTCTTCTCCTACCATTAATGAATTTACAAATCATTGTGGGACCTCTTCACTGGCCAACATGTTGGCTTTCTCTGCTGATCAATACTCGATGCTCATAAAGTGCTTAACACTCCACATCAGATCAACCACTGGGGTCCAATTCAGGATACCTGATGTTCAATCAGCATTGACTGATGACTGACAACATAATCTAGCCACACTTCAAATGTATGGCATGCACAGGCATAGCATGTATTAAGCAAACAATGGTGGACATTAATGTGGGCACAAACTGCCTGTTTTGATCCCTTATGTTATCTTTAACACCCCAACAATAAGTACTGCAGAGCCAACTTTTGCGGATTAAAGATTTTTGTGGAGGAATTTCATGATGCACACAAAAAACTCCCTTTGAAAACCTCGCTCTTTTTTATCCTACTTTTTAATCTCCAGAAAGTTGGTAACCCAGATCAACCAGCTGGCCTGTGTTGCAGACACCAAGGTTGAAACAATGTAAGATAAATAAGAAGCTGGTGATTAGATGATTCAAGCTGTTCTTCTGATAGTGGGATCATTAGTCTCTCTGACTTTATCTATCTGTTTCACTTGCACAGTCACAAAAAATAGCCCAGAGAATGCAACTCAACTTGGTTTAATAACCCAGGCGTATAAGAAAGCATTTTGTTCATCCAAATATAGGTTTATATCCATCAAGGCACTAAAAGCAAATTACTTTTTTTTCAGACTGTCAAATCCTGCGGGATTCTATGGCACCCAGTATTAAAATATCAAGATCATTAGCAATGCTGTCCCTTCTGTCTCAAAGAGCTTGGCTTCAATCCAAGCAGAACAGATGGGAAAGATTCTCCTCTCTCTGTCAGCGATGATCTCAAGAGAATTCTGTCAGTTTCAATCAAATCTCTAACAAGTCAGCACATACAAAACTGCCCAGAACTCAACCATAATTGGCAGCATTGCAGCAATCCAATTCTAAAAGCTAGGAGGGGAGCAAACTTCCTACGTAGCAGAAAACAGAAGCGTGTACGTAAAGGTAATTACTCAAAATGTCAAAAGGTGGGAAATGACCTGTGCTGCCACTGTTCACCATTTCTATGAATGGTTTGGACTTGTAATTTTCAAAGTTTATGAATGGCAACAAATTATGGGGCACAGTTAGTGCGGAGCAGGACTGTGGCTAATGAATGACTACAATCATTATTGATTGAGAATTTAATTTTTAAAATGTGCGACTGGTACATTTAAGTCGGAAGAACAAGACCACTCAATATATTGTACATGCTGTAAAATGTGATCATGGAGGATTAGATGCCGCATTTGGACATGTGTCCAATTCATCACCCCCAATGCACTTGCACGCATTGTTAGTACAAGGGCATTTGGTTCCATTCTGGAATGAGCGAAGAAACTTGAAAGATTCTCACCTGTGGAATTATGCAGAGCGGGCAGATTGTAACATCAATCTGTGTGCAAAGCTGATTTAACACCAGTGCTGGCAAATTGAGCCTCAACAACATATGTTCACCATGAAAGAGCAAGCATTTAACACTCGGAAGGAACCCTGACTGCGCTATTTAATCAGATCATCAATTACTAGCAGCTTAGTTGCTAATTGATTTCTGAGGAATACTGGTTTGAGGATGATTGGTGCTTTTAGCTTTCTTTTGAGTTTATAAATTATACAGGAAGAGGTGTATCATGAACTCAATAAGCTTGTATTGACTTTGAGCCTTCAGCAATATCTGGTGTCTGCCCCTGCTATTTTTATTCAAGGGCCCTCAAGCCAGTGATGATGAGCATGGGTCCAGTTGTACTTTGAGAAGGAGGAGATAAAAGAGGAGCATAAAGAGCCTTTGGAAAGACCAACGTTTGTGGGAAATTCTCCTGGATCATCTCAACAAGGAACAATTAGTGAATTAGTTACAATTCAATCAAGAGATCCTCAATGAATTATGCTGCATGTTTCTAAGGCAAGGCCATCTGAGGTCCATACTTACAAAGTTCTTAAGTTACTGGTGCTTATAAAAGTACATAACAATGTTGGCAGCACATCCCAGTTTGCCTAAAGCTTGTACACAATAGAGGCAGTATGTTCCCTTGCAGTAAAAGCAGAAATATGAAAGAAAGCGGTGGCTGTTAATAGTGAAAACATTCACAATTACAGCATTGCTGATCAACCTGAGACGTATCACAACCTGAAGGATATAAGTACCTGCTGTGTGATCATACATGTTGCACTCTGGTGGGCACAGCATGGTATCAGGACAGACTCAGGATAGTCTCTTTATAGTAAAAGGCAAAAGGAACTAAATGGTCTACTCCTGCTTCTATTTCTTACTAGACTAAGGGGACCCGTTCAGTCCCATGTTCACACGGGAGGGCTGGTCCCCCAATGCAATATTCCACCTCTCCACCAATTCCAATATTGGTGGCCAGTGGGGGGGGGGGGCTTTCTGGAGCACTAGTATGGATGTTGTGGGCCGAAGGGACTGGTTTCCAGAGGGCTAGTATGGACTTTGTGGGCCAAATGGATTGTTGGGCTGGCAGCTCTGTCACTTAGGCTTGGTGGGCTGGCAGCTCAGTCACTCAGGCCTGGTAGGCTGGCAGCTCAGTCATTCAAATTTAATTTCAATTAATTCCATTTGAAGCATAATGCAGGCCACCAAATTCAAATTCAATTTCATTCCATTTCAAGCAGAGTGCAGGCCACCAAATTCAACTTCAATTCCATTCAATTTCAAGCAAAGTGCAGGCCATCAAATTTAAATTCAATTTATTTCCATTTCAAACAGAGTGCAGTCCTCCAAATTCAAATTCAATTTCTTTCCATTTCAAGCAGAGTGCGGGCCACCAAATTCAATTTCATTTCATACCATTTCAAGCAGAGTGCAGGCCACCAAATTCAATTTCATTTCATACCATTTCAATCAGAGTGCAGGCCACCAAATTCAAATTCATTTCATTCCACTTCAAGCAGAGTGCAGGCCAACAAATTCAATTTCATACCATTTCAAGCCGAGTGCAGGCCACCAAATTCAATTTCATGCCATTTCAAGCAGAATGTGCGCCATTAAATTCAATTTCATGCCATTTCAAGCAGAATGTGCGCCATTAAATTCAATTTCATACCATTTCAAGCAAAGTGCAGGCCACCAAATTCAAATTTCATACCATTTCATAGTTATTGTCATACAGCATAAGTGTGTATTAGCAGTTTAGCTGCTACTTTGAATTTGGGCTTGGTTTTTCTTGGCGGAGTGCTTTCTATGACTGGTGTTATTGCACAATACTTTGTGTTTTAATAGTAATTCAGAAAACCTTTACAAAATCGGGCAAAAATAAATTAAAAGCAATGCAATGGAATTTTAGACATTGACTGATGTTCTGAAATAGAACTTGTGTGGTTCCCTTCAGGAACAGTTTGCATTGTCAACTACTCAATGGGGAGCCAATGCGTGAAGACCTCTTGCCATGGCAGCCACAGGATTGTGGCAGTAAAGGAGAAGGAAAAGGCTACGGAACAGGAACTATACTTTCTGGTCTGTTATAAGGTCATAAGTGATAGGAGTAGAATTAGGCCATTCGGCCGATCAAGTCTACTCCGTCATTCAATCATGGTTGATCTATTTCTCCCTCTTAACCCACTTCTCCTGCCTTCTCCCCATAACCTCTAACACCTGTACTGATCAATAATCTATCTATCTCTTCCTTAAAAATATCCACTGACGGCCTCCACAGCCTTCTGTGGCAAAGAATGCCACAGATTCACCTCCCTTTGACTATCTCCTCATCTCGTTCCTAAAAGAATGTCCATTAATTCTGAGGCCTCTAGTCCTGGATGTTTTCCACTAATGGAAACATCCTCACCACATCCATTCTATACAAGCCTTTCACTATTCTGTATGTTTCAATGAGGTTCCCCCTCATTCTTCTAATCTCCAACGTTCACAGACGAAGGATTGACTCCATGTCAAAATTGGTCCCAAGTCACTGCAAGGTTCAGGCTGACAATTGCTCTGAAAATATAAACACATTGATCAACTAAGGGAGCTCCGCTGATTAAAACTGCCCATTGAGGATCTAGGTTGTTTAATTCGATCTCATTTCTGAAACTTGCATGCCCTGTTGGTGAACACCAAAGCTCTTATGTTGATCCCAAAAGCTTTGGTTTTGAATGGGAGTTGAGGAAATGTTTGTTGTATGACCAGTGACCTTTTTAGGTGCAAGACTGTGGCTGGATAAGTGAAATCAGCCATGCTAAAGTGAATCATGTACAAACAGGGGAAAGGGAAATTAGTTGAATGTGCAATATGTGAATAAACAAAAAGTGTGGAATATGTCAATTGGTCGAGGGCGGCACAGTGGCGCAGCGGTAGAGTCGCGGCCGTACAGCACCAAAACCCCGGGTTCAATCCTGACCATGTGTGCTGTCTGTACTGTGTTTGTACATTCTCCCTGTGGGTTTTCAACAGGTGCTCCGGCTTTGTCCCCCACTCCAAAGACATACAGGGTTTGCAGTTAATTGGCTTCAGTAAGTTGTAAAAAATGGTCCCTAGCGTGAAGGATAGTGCTAGTGTACGGGTTGATCGCTGGTCGATGCGGACCTGGTGAGCAGAAGGGCCTGTTTCCGCAGTGTATCTCTAAGCTAATGTAAAGTTCTGGGCATAGATACTTAAAATAGTTAATAATTAATCAGACAGGGTACTCAAAAGTGACATTTGTGCGGATGTGAAATGCCTGAGAGAGAAATTAGTATGTTGATGTGATTTTAGATAGAAGTTGACAGACGACTGGATTGGAGGGGATCAGTTGGAGTTCTGCAAAGACCTGGTTGTAAGCCTTTTCTGTGCAAAGTTAATTTAGGGCTGAAAATGTAATAAAATCATATAAGCACATAAAGCAAAGGGTGACACGGTGGTGCAGCAGTAGAGTTGCTGCCTTACATCGCTTGCAGTGCTGGACACCCAGGTTCGATCCCGACTATGGGGGCTGTCTGTACGGAGTTCGTACGTTCTCCCCGTGACCACCTGGGTTTTCTCCAATATGTTTGGTTTCTTCCCACACTCCAAATATGTACAGATTTGTAGGTTAATTGGCTTGATATAAGTGTAAATTGTCTTGTGTGTGTGTTTGTGTAGAATAGTGTTAATGTGCGGGGATTGCTGGTCAGTGTGGACTCGGTGGGCTGAGGGTCTGTTTCCTCGCTGTATCTTTAAACTAAACAAAGAGACAGGCCTTTTGTCCCTTTTCTGTCCATTTATCCCTAACCATGACCTCCACATTGCTCACAGTTGCAGCCTCTCTGGGACATTCACTAGGGCTCCATATATATTAAGGACATATTTAACAAATTCCATACCATCTACAGCCTTTACACTATGGGAGACCCTGTAAATATTAGGGAAGTTAAATCTCCCACATACCACCCTAGTATTTGTTACCACTATGCACAATCTCCCTACACATCAGTTCCTCTTATTCCCACTGACTATTGGGGTGCCTATAATAAACGGCCATCAAAGTGAGCATTCACTTCATGTTTCTATGTTCTACCAATATAGCCTCACTGGCTGAACCCCCCCCCCCCCCCCTCCTCACCCCACCTCCCTGAGTATATCTTCTCCCAGCACCGTGGTTAAGTCCTCCCTGATCAAAAAGACAAATACCTCCTCTTTTACGTGTACTGCTGTCACGCCTGTACCATCTATACACTGGAACATTCAGCTGCCAGTCCTGCTCTTCTCTCAACCATGTTTCTGCTATGGCTATAATATCCCAGTTCCCTGGGCTAATCCACGCTCTGAGATTGTCCGCCTCACCTTGTATAGAAGTAAATGCAGTTTAAACGATCGGCCCCCCCTCCCTTTGCAATGTTCCTGCCCGTCCCGCCTGCTAATCTTGCTCTCTTTTATGACATCCCCAATTTCTCATCTGACTCCTGTCTACTATGGGACCTTCTCCTCTACCAATCTATTTTAAACCTTCCCAAGAGCACCAGCAAATATCCCCTCCCCCATATATTTGTCCCCCTCAAGTGCATCCTGACCTTTTGTATGTCACCTCTGGCCTAAATGTGATGCAAGAAATCCAAAAACCCGAATCCCTGCCCCCTGTGCCAGCAGACACACATTCATCTAGTCTATCCTATTCCTGCCCTAACTAGCAGGTGTCTCTGGGAGTAATCCAGAGATTACAGCCTTGCTCATCCAGCATTTCCTCTTTTGCACACACACTTGTAATTTATTGTCTGTGGAATTCATTCAGCAGTTAAACACAAGATGAACTGCCAGCTGTTCTGATTACAGTGCCTTCTACTTTAGCCATTCTTAGAAATATAGAAACTTAGAAAATAGGTGCAGGAATAAGCCATTCGGCCCTTCGAGCCAGCACCGCCATTCAATATGATCATCCAAAATCAGTACCCCGTTCCTGCTTATTCCCCATAACCCTTGATTCTGTTAGCCCTAAGATCTAAATCTAACTCTCTCTTGAAAACCTCCAGTTAATTGGTCTCCACTGCCTTCTGTGACAGAGAATTCCACAGATTCAAGAGAACAAGTAAAAACAGTGCAAGACCAGCTTGCTCCTTCCGTAAAGAAGTGAACCATAAAACACATTCATCTAGTCTATCCTATTCCTGCCCTCACTAGCCCTCACTAGCAGGTGGCTCTGGGAAACTGAAGGGAGTGACAATCAACTGCCCCGGATACAAATAATGTCATACGCAAGAAAGGGCAGATGACAAAAAGTGAACACACAGTGCTGGAGTAACACAAAGACGCAGCAGAATTTTGGAAACGTCATCCTGTCACCCATTCCTTCTCTGCAGAGATGCTGCCTGTCCTGCTGAGTTAAAGAGTGCCCACGGTAGACTCACGAGCCGCTACGGTAAACTCACGGGCTACTACGTTCTTACAACGAGTTTAAACGTTTAAAATTTTTACTTCAAGAGTAAATTTGAATCGTGGAAATCTTTCATCATGTTGAAAGATTTTCACGAGTTAACAAGTTTCCCGAGTACCTGCCGTTAGCGTTACGAGTTCTGATGTTCCTGCTACGTTAATTCTACGTGATTACCACGAGTTTGATTTGTTTTAAACTCGGGATCACTCGTGGGTGGACTCGCACCGTGAGACAGGGCCATAACCATTTATAGCAGCAAGTTCTTTACACATTTGAATTCCACATTTCAATCATGTTTCATTGATGTCATTGAAAATTTGCATTTTGATGAGCAGGTAAGACTGTCAAAGTAAGGAGAGCTGACCTTAAAGCAAAGGGTTGGAATTCAACAAAAGCACAATTTTGAAGGAGGATTGGGAAGAGTAACATTGAAGACAATTAACAAAGAAAGTGTTATATTTACTGAGAGGTCAACTCAACCATTGATCAAGTCTAGCAATATTACACCCTCGAGCCAGTTCTACTGACCAATTTAATCAATGGACAAAGCTAAACCCTGCAGATTTTGAGTTATGGATTGATGAAGACTCTCTTTTCTAAATCCCAAAGGAGGTGAAAAATGTAATGATGTTTCATCCATCTTCAGCAAAGAATTCAGAACACTGGAAGACATGGTATATTGTCTATGTGTCAAGGAATTGCACTGCTCACTTCCAAAGCATTAACCACTTTGGCACCAGTGTCAATGCAATGTCCTAGCCCCTAACAGGGACAAAACCAGTTTTATCATTCCGTGAATAGACAATAGAATAGTTTTATTATTCCGAGCTTCGCTTGCAATTTGTTGCACAGTAAATCAACGCAGCCAATTGGAAAGCCGCTGTAATGTTAATTACTGCATTGACAGCACAAAATAATCTAGTTAACCTTTGTCAATAAGTGCAACTTCATGGCTATTGACAGGCACCGACAAAACAAGCCAAACAACATTAACACACTGGTTTGTGTTTCAGAGTGGGAGCTTCATTGAGTTTTATTTCAAAGAAAAACTCATTACACTCATTTTCCAAAGGAGGTAATTATTTCAGAATTATTTCTATAATCTGATATTAACAAGGCACTGGAGGGTGAATTGGATATTGATTCTCAAAAACACTCATTTAAGTTACCCCTTAAAAATGCTTCCAGAGGGATAATTCCTGGGTCATATTATTTGCCCAGTTATTGAGGCAGACACTGGGATAAAACTAATGTAAGTAGATGATCTGTCTGGAACCTCCAAACAAGACAGGTTCAGTTTGAAATCTGCAGCAGCAGATTGAGGACTAACAGGCAAAGCAGAAACAATGCACAGAGTTTTAATTTCTCGCTTTCAGAACTTCTGTCGATGCATTAACAATATTTTTTATTTTACTTGACATGAACTCGACCATTTTACCACCTGTCAGAGGCTGCAGCAGGAGATAACACCAAGAAGAGAAAAGTAACATAACTTTTGGATCATCCCATGCCCAAGACATAACTACATCATCTTCAGGCTGGTGTCCTTGGTCCCATTATCTTCAGTTGTTTGACCTCTTTCTGTTATTTTAACAATAATGGATATTTGTTAATGAATACCAATGTTAATGTAATGTTGAAATTAATGATGCAGTCTATCTATTATACAGAAGGTGGTGAGTGCCTAGAACGCATTGCCAGGGGTGGTGGTGGAGGCATATACCATAGTGGCAGTTAATAGGCTTTTAGATAGGTACCTGATATACATGAAATGGAGGGATATTGATCACTGGCAGGCAGAGATTAGTTTAACTTGGAAACTGTTCAGCATGGAAAATGTGGGCCGAAGGGCCTTTTCCTGTACTGTACTGCTCAATATGTTTGTGGCTCTGTCCTTTGCTGCAGCAATATCAATGAAGACAACCAGAATCGTAGTTTGCAGATTCATGCTTTTTGTGCATGTATGAGATTTATGGCTGGAAAAATGAAGGAAGTTGTGGCATACACTCCAACCCAGAAAATGGCCAAACTGACCAAGACCGCAGACAAAAAGACCTGGCAGCACTTCTCTCGATCAATGATGACTCGTGAAATTTACTGATCTCAAGCCCCATGACGATTGAATAAATAGTTGAGCAGGGTCTGGTAAGTGACGCATCAGGAATGATCGGCATTCACAAGCTTGTGTTGGAGAAAAATAAATAAACATTTACGGTTTGAAGGGGGAACAATATAAATGTTTTGGACAGGGCAGATGTGATGAAAATGTTTCCTACTGGGAATATCCAAAACCATAGGCCATAAATACAAAATAGCAACTAATAAATCCATTTGGGAAATGAGAATAAATGTCATTATTCAGAGAGTGGTTAGAATAAATAACTCATTATCAAAGGAACTGTTTGATCACTGCTTGCATGGAAACTAGGCATGCAAGAGGAAAGAATGTATACTGAGTGACTGAGAAGAGTTTGAAGGAACGTGAAGAGGCTCTTTTAGAAAATAAACTGGAGGACGAACCAGTTGCCTGAAATGTCCTCTTCCTCTGCAACATATCTCGTGTAATTTTACCAGTTGATTGTGTATTTCTACTAGCGTCTCCTGAAAAATTATAACACTTTCCATTAACAATTATGCATCCAAACTAATGTTAACCTATATCATACTTCATAGTTTTTCTCTTATTTCATGATATTTTAAAGTTTGATTGTCCTTCACATCCTCCAAAGTCACTTGATCTCAAATCTATTGCAAATCCTATTCATTTTGGATCAAGTGACTTGGGACTAGAAATTCCTGTAGATGTACAAAAATGGAGCAGGACATGCGCATGAGTCTGGTACAGGAGCATACCAGGTTATTGTCTGTATGGTGCACGTCTTGTATGCAAATACCATGAATCCATGGGTTTTAACTTTATCCAGAGTATTTTCACTTTATTTAGAAAACCACATGAGAACCGTGATTTTTAAAGATCAATCTCGTGCCTTTGGGAAGCTTTGCTTTCAAGCAGCAAGGGAATGGACGCAATTATCTCTGGTGGACCAAAGGTCATGATTTTGAGAGTGTACACCTGACAGGTTAGGTCACAACCAACAGTCAACTGCAGTGCCGCCCCAGTAAACCCTGGTTATAATGGACCATAAGGGGGGATTGGCGTCCGTTATTGCTGATTGTTCGCTATAACAGAGAAAGGGATTATCATTGTATAAGTAGAAGAAACAGGGAACTGCAGATGCTGGTTTATCCACAATAGGGCACAAAGTGCTGGAGTAACTCAGCTAGTCAGGCAGCATCTGTGGAGAACATGGAGAGGTGACGTTTCGAGTCGAGACCCTTCTTCGAGACTCTCGGCCTGGAACTGGGCCTGGAATGCAGGCGAGCTGAAGTGAGGATTGATGGAGTCAGGATCGCGGCCCACGTGCGTCCGGAGTGCAGTGAAGGGTCGACGGTGGCGGCGGCGACAGCAGACGCAGCCTGGAAGTGGCCGAGGAACTGGTGTGGGCTGGCAATGGAATTGGTAGTCTGGCCTGAAAGCAACCAGGGGGGGCGGAGCGACCTGGCATCGGCAGCCCCGCCTGGCAGTGAAGATTGGCAGCCCAGCCTAGTAGTGAAGGTCAGCAGCCCAACCTGGTAGTGAAAATCGGCAGCCCAGCCTGGCAGTGAAGGTCGGCAGCCCAGCCTGGCAGTGAAGATCAGCAGCCCAGCCTTGAAGCAGCTGGGTGTGGTGCCAGCAACTTGGCCTGGAAGCAGCTGGGGAGGCGGTGTGGATTGGGGGTGGCTTTGGCAGCCCAGCCTAGTAATGAACATCGGTAGGACCGTCCGCTACAACCAAAATTGAAAAACCAAAATTCTTTATTAAAAAGGTCCGTATAAAGGAGGGTGTACTATAATTTGAAAAAGTAGATGTTGTTTGTAATAAGACACAGGACGTACAATTTGTACATGTTCATTTTACCATCAAATCACTTGCAATGTGTCCACGTCACTCATGTTTCCCCTTCAGTAGCAGGACAGCAACATCAACCAGAGCATAGTGCTCCAGTAAACTAGTGTTTCTTTTGAGAATGCTTTCTTCTATGGCAAATTTAATAGCACAAAGGGTTTACTCTCAACTGGTTACAGTCCTATTTGGATTCCTTTGGCTCTTTGAGCGATAAGGACTAAAGATGCCTCAGGAGTAGAAAAATAGGAAGATTACGAACAATATTTGTGTCAACAAAAAAGCGTTCACGTTGCAGCCCTGTTTCCATCAATGTTTCCATCACCACGGACAAGAAGCACAAGAAGCGCAAGACAGACACCATTGAGCGGATGCCGAGAATTGTATCTTGTATGTGAACTAGATAAGAAGAAGAAAGAACAATAGTAAGATTAAACGAGAACTTACCAGTTTGAAGTTTGATCTGTATTTTATGAGGAGTAACGTTGAGGGAATACGTGAAGAACCCCGCCAGGACGCACGCGTGTCATTCTTCAAAGCAGCGGTGTGAAATCACAGATAACTGTAATGACTAAACATAGTAAGATTAGAGAAGAGATACCAGTTCAAGATATGATCAAGGGTGGGAGTTGAGGGCACGTATTCCCTCAACGTTACTCCTCATAAAATAAAGATCAAACTTCAAACTGGTAAGTTCTCGTTTAATCTTACTATTTTACTTCGGAGTCACGTGAGTGACTACGTGAATATTTTAAAGCTCTGTGATTTCATGCCGTGGAACGAGTTCATGCATCACATCTGCTTTGATTTTGGGGAGAATAGAGTTAACATCATTAGACATCAATACGATATTGAAACCCAACGGTAAAAATATTAACACCAATTATTGCCCCTATTTATGGGGTAAATTATATACAGAACTTAAAGTTGTTTCTGCAAATGTTCCAGGTTCAATGACTGGTTTGTTATAAAGTCGTTGGAAAGTTTCTTCCGTTGACCATCCTGCTGTCTTGAGGATTTGGTCCATTGGTACGTCCAACTTCATAGCTGCCAATGTAGCTGCAGCCCTGGTGGAGTGAGATTTAAAACGCTAGTGTCCACTCCAGCATTATTTAGGACTTGTTTTAGCCATCTAGAGATGGTCTGGACTGTCACTGTTTTGAGTGGCTGTTAGTAGCTGATTAAAGTGACATTTCTTCCCTCTGATGATCTTAGTATACTTCATGTATGATAGTAAGTGTGTTATAATACAGAGACGACCATCTGTCGGGTAGGACCTGAATTCTGTTTTTTAGGCCTACTGACCCCTGTCTGTTCTGTATGACTATTACATTAATGTGAAAATTAGATTCCAGATGAATTAATCATGTTGTCCAACCTTATTTTCTGTAGTGACTGGACCCTTTGTGCCGTGACCAGGGCCATCAGCATGACTGTTTTTCATAGTCAGTTCCCGTAGGGACAGAGCTGTAGCTGGAGACCAGTTTCTTAACATGGTCAGTACAATGCTCACATCCCAAATTTGGGAGTACCTGGTTCTTGGGGATGAATTTTAAAATGCCCCTCATGAGTTTGGTTACCAGGGTGTGTCCCAACAGAATGCCGCTCTGTACCTACGACAGGTATGTTGCCAGAGCACTTCTGGCGCAGTTGATGGCACTTTGACTGAGCCTCTCATCGTAATGGAGGCTTGCCAGGAATTCCAGAACAAACGGGATGTTCATAGATCTGTGGGTGATGATTATTGTTGTGACAGTACTTCTCATTTCTTGATGATACCAAGTACTGATATTTAGGTGGACTGTCTGTGACCCGCTGAAATAATTCCGCATTCGGTCCGTCAGTCCCAGGTGTAGAAAAGGTGCTTTCAACTCTAAAAATAAATAGGTTTATATATAATAGTGACATGGGTAACTCCCCTTGTTGCGGGAAGAACCAGTAAGTTAGGTCTATGATGGATGGTGATGTATGGTTCTAACTCTGATAATCAGAGAGGACTGTGCAATCAGAGAGGACTGTGCAATCAGAGAGGACTGTGCTAAGCGTCGAGGTGCTAAGCGTCGAGGACTGTGCTAAGCGTCGAGGTGTGACTCCGCCCAGGACAGGAAGGCTCTGCAGGAACGGAAGGGACGTCACGACCGCGGTGCCACAGGTGAGGCCCGGGCTGTCGACGAGGGAGGAAGGACGGAGCCGCGACTCGAGAGGCTAACAGAGGCTAAGAGGTTTGCCACGCACTGCAAGGGAGCAGTGGACCAGACAGGAAGAGCGGACGGAATTACCACTAGACAGCCAAACCAGTAGGTAATTTACGGCTGGGTGAGTACTTTCCCATTTATAGGAGGTAGAAATATATAAATAAGGGGTGTATCAATACAGTATTCGGGTAGGGGATTCTTAAATAGGACCAGTTAATTACTTATATAAGATGGGCGGCCAGGAGATGTGCCAATACTGTGAGATGTGGGAATTTGTCGACACCATTGATGTAGATGATCCCTACAGCTGCAGTAAGTGTTTGAGGCTAGCGGAACTCGAGCTCCGCATTGATGAGCTGGAGACCCAACTTCATACGCTGCGGTACATCAGGGAGGGGGAGTGTTACCTGGATGTTTTGTGCCAGGGGATGGTCACACCGACTAGTTTAATTAATTCAGTAGAAAGTGAGCAAGGAAAGGAAGGTGTGGCCATAAGCGAGGCAGGTAGGGGGAACCAGGAGGAGATGCGACAGGAGCCACAGCCCTTGTCCCTGACAAGCATGACCGAGGCTCTTACTCAATGTGAGGACGGGATCAGGGGCTGTGGGAGGGATGAGCAACCTGGCTGCAGCACCGTGGATCAGGGGGCCATTCAAGAGGGGGGAGTTAGAAATGCCGTTGTAATAGGGGATAGTATTATTCGGGGGGCAGATAAGGTTCTCTGCGGCCAGCAGAACATGTCCCGAAGGCTGTGTTGCCTACCCGGTGCTAGGGTTAAGGATATCTCTGCGATGCTGGAGAGAAATTTGCAGAGGGAGGGGGAGGATCCAGTGGTCGTGGTCCATGTGGGGACCAATGACATAGGAAGGAGGATCTGCTAAAGGAGTTTGAGCAGTTAGGGAATAAATTAAAAAGCAGAACCTCGAGGGTACTGATCTCCGGATTGCTACCTGAGCCACGGGCCAAATCGGCGAGGGTACGTAAAATTAAAAAGTTAAATGCGTGGCTCAAAGACTGGTGTGGGAAAAATGGGTTTGGTTTCTTGGGCCACTGGCACCAGTACTGGGACAGGGGGGATCTGTTCTGTAAGGACGGACTTCACCTGAACGGTGCTGGGACTGGGGTCCTGGCAAATCATATAACTAGGGCAGTAGAGAGGTCTTTAAACTAAGTAGCGGGGGGGAGGTATCAAGGGGGGTAATAACGGCAGGGGTAGAGGAAATAGAGCAGGGTATCAGTGGGGAAACGGAAAATCAAAATGTGACAGGAGGATTCAGAATGTGTGAAGATAAAGCTCTAGATGTTAAAGGGGCAAAAACAGAAAGGAAGGGTAGTAAAAATTATCTGAAAGTGCTTTACCTAAATGCACGGAGTATTCGAAATAAGATAAATGAATTAACGGTGCAATTAAATATATATAGTTATGATATCGTGGCCATTACGGAGACATGGCTGCAAGGGGATCAGGACTGGGAGTTAAATATAGAGGGGTACTCGACAATTAGAAAAGATAGACAGGAAAGAAAGGGAGGAGGGGTGGCCCTTTTAATAAGGGAGGGAATAACGGCAATAGAGAGGAAGGATATTGCGTTGAAGGATCAGGATAGTGAAACAGCTTGGGTACAGATAGAGAATAACAAGGGGAAAAAAACACTAGTGGGTGTAATTTATAGACCTCCAAATAGTTGTGACGCTGTTAGTCAGAACATAAATCTGCTAATAGTTGACGCATGTAAAAAGGGAACTGCTGTAATCATGGGGGACTTCAATTTTCATATTAATTGGGCAAACCAAACTGGGCAGGGTAGACTAGAGGAAGAGTTTATAGAATGTATTAGAGACGGGTTCCTAGAACAGTATGTCACAGAACCGACAAGGGGGGAGGCAATCTTGGATCTGGTCCTGTGTAATGAAGTAGGATTAATTAAAAATGTCATAGTTAGGGACTCGTTGGGAACAAGTGACCACAATATGGTCGAATTCCATATTCAAATAGAAGGGGAGCAGGTTGAAACTCAGGCTAGGGTACTTAGTCTAAATAAGGGGGATTATGAAGGTATGAGGACTGAGCTGATCAAAGTTGACTGGGATAGCAGACTCAAGAATAAGACGGTACATGAGCAGTGGTGTACGTTTAAGGATCTACTGTATAACCTTCAAGAAAAATTTATTCCTATGAAGAAAAAAAGGGGTAAGGGTAAGAACAGTCAGCCATGGCTCAGTAAAACTATAAAGGATAGTATTCGGCTGAAGGCAAGGGCATATAAGGTAGCCAGAGATAGTGGGAGGGTAGAGGATTGGGAAGCATTTAAAGGTCAGCAAAAAATAACTAAGAGATTAATTAAGACGGCGAAAATAGACTATGAAAGGAATTTAGCGAACAACATAAAAACTAATAGTAAGAGTTTTTATAGCTATATAAAAAGAAAAAGGGTGGCTAAGGTGAACGTTGGTCCATTGGAGGGTGAGACTGGAGAGTTGTTGGTGGGGAACATGGAAATGGCAAAGGCATTAAATGAGTATTTTGTATCAGTCTTCACCATAGAAGACACAAAAAATATTCCAACGCTGGATAAACAGGGGGCGGTAGGAATGGAGGAGCTAAATACTATTAAGATCACCAAGGAGGTGGTATTAGGGAAATTAATGAGACTGAAGGAGGATAAATCCCCTGGGCCTGATGGATTACATCCAAGGGTCTTGAGGGAGATAGCGGTGGGGATTGTGGATGCATTGGTGATAATTTTCCAAAACTCCCTGGAGACAGGAACGGTCCCAGTGGATTGGAAAATGGCCAATGTAACACCTATATTTAAAAAAGGAAGTAAACAGAAGGCGGGTAACTATAGACCGGTTAGTCTAACATCGGTGGTGGGTAAAATGTTAGAGACAATTATTAAAGAAACACTAACGGGGCACTTGGATAAACATGACTTCATCGGACAGAACCAGCATGGTTTTGTGAAGGGGAAGTCCTGTTTAACGAATCTGCTCGAATTCTTTGAGGAAGTAACAACCCGGGTGGATAAAGGGGAACCGGTGGATGTGGTATACTTGGACTTCCAAAAGGCTTTTGACAAGGTGCCACATAAGAGACTATTGCTAAAAATAAAAAATTATGGGATTGGGGGTAATATATTAGCATGGGTAGAGGATTGGCTAACAAATAGGAAGCAGAGAGTGGGGATAAATGGTTCATACTCGGGATGGCAACCGGTAACTAGCGGGGTTCCGCAAGGGTCGGTGCTGGGACCCCAGTTGTTCACAATTTATATAAATGATTTGGAGGAGGGAACCAAGTGTAATATATCAAAATTTGCGGACGATACAAAAATGGGAGGAAAAGTAGGGGATGAGGAGGATAGGAAGAGTCTGCAAAAGGATATAGATAAGTTAGGTGAGTGGGCAACAACTTAGCAGATGAAATTTAATACTAATAAATGTGAAGTCATTCACTTTGGGAAAAAAAATGATAGGGCAAGTTATTTTCTAAATGAGGAGGAGCTGCGTTGTAATGCAACGCAAAGGGATCTAGGGGTAGTAGTACATGAATCACTAAAAGTTAGTACGCAGGTGCAGCAAGCAATCAGGAAGGCCAATGGAGTTTTGGCCTTTATTGCTAGGGGGATTGAGTATAAAAACACGGAGGTCTTGCTGCAGCTGTACACAGTATTAGTGAGACCACATTTGGAATACTGTGTACAGTTCTGGGGTCCATACTTAAGAAAGGATGTACTAGCCCTGGAGGCAGTGCAGCGAAGGTTTACAAGATTAATTCCTGCAATGAGGGGATTGACATATGAGGAAAGGTTAAGTAGGCTGGAACTCTACTCTTTGGAGTTTAGAAGAATGAGAGGCGATCTCATTGAAACGTATAAGATCGTGAGGGGCCTTGATCGGGTGGATGCACCGAGGATGTTCCCAATGATCGGGGAAACTAGAACTAGGGGACATAGTTGCAGAATAAGGGGGGGCTCTTTTAAAACTGAGATGAGGAAGAACTTCTTCACCCAGAGGGTGGTTAATTTATGGAATTCACTGCCCCAGGGAGCAGTGGAAGCAGAAACATTAAATATATTTAAATCTAAAATAGATGGTTTTTTAGCTGCCAAGGGGATAAGGGGCTACGGGGAGAGGGCAGGGATATGGACCTAGGTATGGTTAGTATAGTAAGACCTGAGTGATCTCCTGGACAAGTGTCGATCGCCTGGATTGGGGTCGGAGAGGAATTTCCCGGATTTTTTTCCCGAATTGGACCTGGGTTTTTATCCGTTTTTTTGCCTCCCCCAGGAGATCACGCGGTTCTTGGGGTGGAGAGGGGAGATAGAGGTATAAAGGGGAGGGTAGTGTCTTGTGTTCTGTGTCTTGTGTCTACTGTTTGTGGGTAAGGGTGTCTGTTTAGTGTTCAGCCATGAACGAATGGCGGTGCGGGCTCGACGGACCTGGTGGTCTACTCTCGCACCTACTTTCTATGATTCTATGATTCTATGATAACCCATGTTGATATCACCAGGACCCATGGTTGAGTAGGGCAATCAGGTATTATCAAAATACGAGACGTGGAGTCTATAGTTTCTTCCTAAATACCCGACTGATGAGGCAGAGGGAGGGATGCATAAATGATCCCCCAAGCAGCGAAGATACATCTGAACCTCTGCCCCAGGCTCTGGCTCCCAAGAACATAATTTGATAACTGGTAAGAGCATGGATGTGAATAGGTCGTTATCTGGTGTTCCATACCGTGCTGTTCCAGCAATACATATTTTATCCAACATCCATACAGTGTTCCTAGACTTAGCGTGACCTGTTGTCTGCCACTAAATTCAGTTTCCCTGGTAAGTTGGTAGCTGATATCCAAATATCTATCTGGATACGCTATTCCCAAATAGTGTTGGCCAGATAGTCACATAATGTCGATATGTTTCTACCGATATGGTTGACATATGCTACCCCGGTGTTACCGGGGTAGCATAGTGGCCTCTGTTGGCTGCTTACATACAGTCTAACATACTGGTGATATAACCCAGAACAATATGACTTAAAGCCATGGCATGCACTCACTTCCCCATGTATTTATGTCCAACGTTAGTAATGATGCCTCCTGTGCATTCCATCTCCCCCACAGCTGGAGATGGAATTAGTAGCATCCCAATCTAAGGCCCATCAGTAAGTGGTTCCATAGACGGGTAACTGTTAATGTTTGGTTTGGAACAATGCCTAATGTTATGTTTCCACCATTTTTGTACCATAGTGGCCTCTGTTGGTTGCTTCATTGGTCTGTCAGACTGACCCCCCCATAAATTTATGAGTGATGCATGTTTGCGCTCAGTAATTTGATTATGTAAAGGTCCGATTTATGTTGCTGGCACACAGCCCCTAATGCCAATTATTCTACTACCAGTCTGATGGATGGTTTAGTTCCCTGCAAGCCTCCATTAAGGCTGTACCCTTTCATACGGCAAAGTACTGCCATGTGAACTGTGTTAACGGTGAACCGCAGATGATCTGTTGTGTTAAATACATCTGTGGGCACCTCCAATGAGTACTATATAGCAAGCATATATTAATACGATGCTTGCCATGTAGTACCCTTGGATCAACACCTTAGTTGCAACAAAGGTTCCCATCTAGTAATGAATATAAAGTACGAAAGTGTTCAACTTAGTCAAATCTATGATGATGTGGCAACCACCATCTATATAATGATTAGGATTTTTTGGACACAAATTCCTGTGATTCGTGTTGGATGTCCTCCATCACTCCTATTTTATTTGGGCACTGTAGTTCAGTATGCGCTTGGTTTGTTTCTTTTCCTGTAAGCATGAACATTCAGTTTGGTACATGCTGAACTGGCGGATAATGTAATGAATAATTTTAAGGTATACCCCTATACTTCTGAAATATAAGTGTCGGTAGTAATATTCTATGCATCCAGATAGAACTGTAATCTCCCACCAACCTCGTAAGGAGCCAAACCCACCTTCCTCCATGGTACTATTAGTAGGTTTGTTATTATTTCGGCATCCTCCGTGGTCGTTGAGGTGCTGGTGTCTGTGATGAGGGTTAGCGCATTTCCCAGGAAGTAGTTTTTAAGACGTTCCTTAATGTGCCCCAGAGTTTCCCTCTATGTGAAGTTCTTTACCTGTTAAGATAAGATGCCTCCAAATTTTAATATTGGAGGTTGGGAGGTTCCAGGTTTGCATATAAGGCCAGTGCATCCTGGTGATCTAGTGTCATGTCTTTTTGTTTATTGTGCGGGCGATCCCGTCCCGCTGTTAGGACTTAGAACTTTCTTTCGTTTCAATTCCCTGTCTTACCATGTTTTCAATTACACTGGTTGATACTGGGAACATTCAGGTTTTGCAGTTCCCTGATGGTAAGTGTCTTCCAATAGGTTTTCTGCACCCTATGTGTACTAGGGGTATGTTCTGCTCCCCTGTTCAAGTGCAGCCCAGAATTGACCCCCTATACTCCCCTCTGATGAGGGAGAACACTGTGTAGCCCTACAAGAGGTACTGCTGTAGGTCTTACTAGCTGCCCCTCTGTGACTAGTCTCCATCTCATGGAGCCTGCCACTTACCTGCTCCAACAGCCGCTCCAGCAGGCCCCGATGCTCTCGGGCACCCAACCGGCTCCAATGTTTCTCCTGCAGCCGCTCCAACCGACCCCCATGCACACGGGCACTGGCCGTCGCGGCTGCTTTGTTCCCCGCTCCCAGCTGCTCCAACCGGCTCCCGTGCGCACGGGCACTGGCCGCTCGCGGCTGCTCCTAAAGCCGCTCCAACCGGCCCCCAGTGCGCACGGGCACTGGCCTCTCGCGGCTATTCAGAGTCGGACTCCTCGGAGTCAACGACTCTGTTTATGCTTACCTCTCCCGACCGGCCGGGCCGGTGCGGGAGCGAAGTCGGGAGCGAAAGTCGGGCACAGCTGTTTCCATTACGGGAGATTAGCGTGCCGTTTGCTGCTGCTGCCGGCTGCCCGCAACTCCGCGATTCTCCCCCGCCAGCTTTCCCGCAGCCTTCGTGGATCCGGTCCATGTCTCCACCTAAAAGGTAAGTGGAAGGAATGCAGAGTCTCTTACCTGCTGTTCCCGACTTTCAAATTCTGGAATGCAGAGTCTTCTTACCTGCTGTTCCCGGCTTTCAAATTTTGCCGCTAAGGGAACGTCGTTCCCCCTGCTGTGACTCGTTGCAATGCGTGTAGCGATATATGACACGCATGCGTCCTGGCGGGGTTCTTCATGTAATCACTCACGTGACTCCGAAGTAAAATATTAGGCCACATTGCACAGTGAACCTGCTCCACCGTTCAATCAGATCATAGCTGACTCTTATTCCATTCCATTTATTCCTCTTCACCCAACATGGCCTTACAAACGTTTGCCTCAGCTTTGAAAGGTGTGAGCTCTAATAAAGCAGCAGCTGACTGCTGATGTTTTTCTTCATGGCTTTCCATCTCTTTTATATCCAACCACCAGGCATGCAAGCACAAGGAATACAGAATTTACACTTACGTTTATTTGAACGACATCAGCTTTAAAAAAAATCCTAGCCGAAAGTTACAAGTTGTAACTATATTCCAAAAGATGCTCCTAAATAAATATTTCTGTTTTACTTAACATGCCAACATCTTTTATGCGATAAACGGGAAATATATCCTATTTATTTCAGGGTAATCTTTAGTGTGTCTATTTGCACCAATGACCTACATCGTTCTTCATTCTAACAAACTAATTACAGTGTCATTTTATGTGAAGAGTGTGACTATCATTCAAATATAATCAGTAGATTTCATGAGGTGACACAGTGGAGTATTACATTAAACTGAAAGATTATTGTGTAGTACAAGATGTTTTCTCTTCTTGATTCAGGTAACATCTGATAATAGAACTCAAGGTTATTGTTCCCTTTGTGAGATAAATTCAATAGTTCGGGCAAATAACAAACTCGGAGAGTCAGGCAGCATCTGTGAAGGGAAAAAAGACAAACAATGAATCTACCCTTCAGGATTGAAGGGGACAAAGCTGGATGAGAGAGGTGAGGGGAAGAGCAAGCATACTGATAGATGGCTCCTGGTAAAGAGCAGTTGTCAGGTGACTCAGGTAGCTGAGGGAGGGAGGGTGGGTGGATATGGATTGAGATAGTCACAAATATTGGAGGTGATAAGTGGAGAAAACAAAGGTTTCAATGGTCTTTTATTGTCACGTACCAATTAAGGTACAGTGATGTGCAAAGTACCATACAGCAATACGGAAAACAAAGGAACAAGACACACAAATACATAAAAGTTAACATAAACATCCACCACAGTGGATTCCCCACATTCCTCTGTAGTGGAAGGGAAAAAAGTCCAGTCTTCTTCGTCTTTATTCCTCTCGTGGTCGGGCAGTCGAACCATCCATCGGGGCAATCAAAGCTGCCGCAGCCAGCGGTCGAAGCCCCCGTGTCGGGACTGTCGAAACTCCCCCGTCATGACAGTCAAAACTTCTGCTACTTGGAGTTCCCGATATCGGCCTCTGAACAGAGACCTCAGACTCCGTGATGTTATGTCCGCAAGCACCCATGGTTGGAGCTCCGAGGTTGATCCCTGGCAAAGGGTTCGCGGTCTCCGCAGTGTTGAAGTCCCGCAGGGACCCGCAGTGGATCTCTCAAAAGTCGGTGTCCAGCATGAGGCCGCCAGCTCCTCAATGTTAGACCGCAGTGCGGACGGAAATACGATACGGAAAAAAATTGCATCTCCGTCGAGGTAAGAGATGGTGTAGATGGTGGAATCTGATATGAAAGGAAGGCATGGAGTGATATGTAGAACCGGAATGGGAAATAGGTTGAAACAGAATTGTGGAGAAGGAGACCTGGGTTGGTGTTGGGTGATAGTCAGAAGGAGGAGGTGGATGAGCCTAAAGGAATTGTGTAAAGGCTGAGGGGGGAGAGTAAAAAGAAAGGTATGCGTGCAAGCCATTTCAATCCCTCTTCCCAGTTTCCACATCAATGACCAGTCCTCTGCACCCTCCATTGCCAGAATGAGGCTGCATGCAAACTGGAAGAACATGGGTAGTCAACAATCGAATGGCATGAACATTGAATTTTCCGATTTCAGGTAAACTGCCCCATTCCCCCGTCCTCTTCTGATCTAACCACGTATTTTCACACACAGTAGCTGCTTGACGTTCTGTGTATGTCTAATATTTTCTGTCTTTACTGGGCAGGAAAGCTAGATGCAGGAAAAATGTTCCCAATGTTGGGCAAGTCCAGAACCATGGGCCACAGTCTTAGAATAAAGGGGAAGACATTTAAGACTGAGGTGAGAAAAAACATTTTCACCCAGAGTGTTGTGAATTTGTGGAATTCCCTGCCTCAGAGGGCAGTGGAGGCCAAATCACTGGATGGATTGAAGAGAGTTAGCTAGAGCTCTAGGGGTTAGTGGAATCAAGGGATATGGGGAGAAGGCAGGCACGGGTTCTTGATAGGGGACGATCAGCCATGATCAAAATGAATGGCGGTGCTGGCTCAAAGGGCCGAATGGCCTCCTCCTGCACATATTTTCTATGTTTCTATGGTCAATTTTTTGGGGATGTGGGATGTAAGGGAAAACTGGAGAACCTGAAGGTAATCAATGTGTTCACAGGGTGAACATGCAAACTGCACACAAACAGCAGCACAAACAGCTGTTCTCCACACAAACAGCAGCATAAGGCAGCAGCTCTACTTGCTACATTTGTGTTGCCCCAGTGACGAAAGAACAGATTGGAAATCAGAAAAAGCAGGTAATACTCAGGTGGAGAGAGAAACCGCGTGTCAAAGGTCTGAGAACCTTCGTCGGAACTGGGAATGAGAAAACAAGTTATTTTTCACCTTCATCTATGATTCCCTGCATCTGCAGATTTTTGTTGAGTTTCAAGGAACAGATTGGAAATGCATACATCTTTTAAGACTTCAAGGTACTGTAAACACTAACAAATTACTGACCCCAAAACTACAGATATTGTTGCGTAGTCTCATACAATAAGGGATTTGCAGAGCTTGATTGACATGTCAACTGTCCTGGAGGTTCTGATCTGCAGTCGTTCATAAATAGGGAAGGAAAATTGGGGGTCTGGCTGTTCATTTGGAATACAACTGACGGGATAATGGAGAAAAAGGTGAACAAATTAGCTAACTAAGGACAGCAATATTTCATGGGGAGGGGAAAAGTTGTGGATGTGGATTGAAGGAAAGCCACATTAGGGTGAAATCTGAACAATGAACCAGAAGAAAAGAGAATACCTTCACTTAAAAATAGTTCCACAGTAGCCTGCCTATACTGAAAGATTGGAGGCAAGGTGAATGGTGCTATAAATATGCTCAGGAGCAATTGGAGAAGAAATATGCTGATCTCCATATGGTAGGCAAAGTGAATATGCTCCTGCATTAATTTTTTATAATATTACCCGCATCGCTTGACTTGAACACTGTGTTGGAAGTTCGGTGCAATAGGATCTCACATAGTTTTCTGACAACTGTTTCAGATTATTCATGTTCACAGATACGCTCACTTGTTTGAAGAATATTTCTTCCAGTTGATGTGTTTTTATTGTCACCTATTTAACCTTGTCAGCTATGTACATCTCACAAGCTGCCATGTCAAGCTTTCTGGAAGTGAGTTCAAAGATTCACAAATTCACCCAGGGTCTTTGTTTGGCTGGTTATATGGGCAATGCACTTCTTATTTTTGTTTAGTTTAGATTAGAAATACATCGCTGAAACAGGCCCTTTGGCCCACCGAGTCCGCACCGACCAGTGATCCCCGCACATTAACTGCCCCCTACACACACTAGGGACAATTTTACATTCATACCAAGCCAATTAACCAACAAACCTGTACGTCTTTGGAGTGTGGTAGGAAACCGAATGTCTCGGACAAAACCCACGCAGATCACGGGGAGAACGTACAAACTCCGTACAGACAAGCACCGGTGGTCAGGATGGAAGCCGTGTGTCCTGGCATTGTAAGGCAGTAGCTCTACCGCGACACCACCGTGCTGCCCTTCGTTCTTTGCAGCATATGCTTTTTACTATTTTCTTAATCTTAACAGATAGGAGTTGGATTGCTGAACATCTAAAATCTTTATTTTGGATTCTAGGCTCAATGGCTGGATAGTTGCGCTCATCTGGCCTCTCAAATCTAGCTCATTCAGTTTTTGCCCTGGAGAAAAAAATGGTTTCCCACATGCAAATACACTTTTACATTCCCAACAATCTAACCTCCTATTCACCACAATCAACTTGCTCAATCTTACACTCACTGCAACCTTTAATACCCTAGTGCATAATATGATACTTACTCTGTGCCCTGATACAGAGTTTAATATTTATGGTAGACTATTGAGTTAACTATTCATCACTCGATAGGTCTAGGCCACTTAAAATGCTGGGTCTTGCTCTTAATTCCAATATCCTTCAGGAATACAAAGATGGTTCTGTTTTTCTCTTAAAACCCTCTCTGCTTCCTTCAACCTAGTTTCTAAAGAGGAGCTGATTAACCTGTTTATCATGAAGAACAGGTAGCACAGTAGCATTCTGAAGAAGGGTTTCGGCCCGAAACGTCGCCTATTTCCTTCGCTCCATAGATGCTGCTGCACCCGCTGAGTTCCTCCAGCAATTTTGTGTACCAGCACAGTAGCATTGCCAGTAGAGGCTCTTCCTCTCAGTATGAGAGCCCCAGTTTCAATCCTGACTTTGGGAATTCTCCGCATGGAATTTACACGTTCTCGCTGTGTCCGCACGAATGTACTCCGGTAGTTTTGACATTGGTGGGAGAATTAGCCATTGTAAATCCCCTCTAGTTGTAGGTGAGTGTTGAGTTGATGAAAATGTGAAGAGGATTAATAAAATGGGATGTAGGATCAATGAAAATGGATGGTTGGTTGTTTTGCACAGAGTTGATGGGCTGAAGGGCCTGTTTCCATGCAGTATCTATGACTCTATTGAAAATATCTGCGCAGCAATGTCTCTCCTCCTAATCTATTATCAGACTTTCCCTCAGATTTTCCTCCCTCCCTTAATCAACTAACACAGTCCTGCATCAGAATTTTTTTTCTGGTTTTCCTGCCATCTCCAGTCAAATAATTTTCATGTTAAACTGCTAGACACTCAACATCTTTCCCTGCCCACCATGTTCATTGTTCTGCTACAGTCAGGTTCCTGTTAACTTTGCTCTCAAGGAAGCCTCCCTGCTCCCTATGACCATCACAGAGCACATAAAAAAAGTACAGCACAGGCCCTTTGGCCCACTATGTCTGTGCTGATCATGATGCCAATCTGCCTACACATGGTCTGTATCCCTCTATTTCCTACCTGTCTCTATCTATCTATATGTTGCTATAAGGTCTGCTTCAACACCTCCCTCCTCCCCTGCAGCACTTTCCAGGCACCTATCAGTCTATGTCTAAAATCCTGTCACACAAATCTCCTTGGACCTTTTCCCCTCACTCCTTAAACCTATGTCCTCTGGTATTTGATATTTACATCATGGATCAAGACTCTGACAACCTACTGCATCTATTCCTCTCATAATTTTCTATCTCACTCCTTGAAGTCCTGAATTTGCTGTGGTCTTCCAAATCTGTATCCAAATTCTCGGCATCAAACATGTTTGAATTCCTCTACTTTTTTTGCAGTTCTGAAATATATATATACACATACACATACACACACACAAACACACACACACACACACACACACACACACACACACACACACACACACACACACACACACACACACACACACACACACACACACACACACACACACACACACACACACACACATATATATATCATTTATCTGTGATTGTGATGAATGATTCCTTCCTGATATTTTTGCTATGTCAACAGAAATTCCCCTTTAAGTTCAAATAGTCAGACTTTAGCTGAATTCATTATGGCATTCTCAGAAGAGCAAGATAAAAAATTGTAATCTATTCTATCAGTGTTTGCATGCCAGATTTCCAAACGATGGGCAGATTTTAAACAACCTCTAAATACATCAAGAGACTCCTTACGGCCAATATTATAAATTTATTTTTGTTTCTAAAGTAACCAGTCCAGTGGACAACAGAATCCAGTCTCTGCCCAGAACCAGACTTCATTTTAGTTTGGTTTAGAGATACAGCGCAGAAACAGGCCCTTCAGCCCACCAGGTCTGTGCCGTCCAGCGATCACCCCATACATTAGCACTATCCTACATAAGAGGGACAATTTTACCGAAGACAATTAACCTACAGATCTGCACACCTTTGGAATGTGGGAGGAAACCGGAGCACCCAGAGAAAACCCACGCAGTCACAGGGAAAATGCACAAACTCTGTACAGACAGCACCCGTAGTCAGGATCGTACCCGGGTCACTGGCGCTGTAAGGCAGTAACTGCGCTACTGTACCGACCCTTACGAAAAGATAAGCAAACACTCTATCGTGTGTCCTGTGATACACAGTACCACAGTGGCAATCAACAGTGAACATACGTACCTGTATTCCAATGTATCCAGTTAGTGAGCTGCATCCAGGATCATTTAGCAATTTGCTGAACTTGAGTTATGAAGAATAAACTTTGGATCTTCAGCGGCTGAGTACAGGGAATTTGGACAATCATTTGGGAAGCTAGGAGGAACCATTCAAAGTTTAGTGAATTTAATGCAGATGTCCGCATTCAAGAGCGTAGAACTGAAGTGTAGCCCACCCTGGTACTAATGGCCATTCAAAGACAGTAAAATCAAGTACTCTCCAACTCTCATACCCACTGCCATGTCACACCTCTGCAATATCCACCTCATCTCCTCCACTTCATCTCAATGGTTTCTTTATTATCACGTGTACAAAGGTACAGTGAAAAAATGTTTGCATACAGATCAGCATACTATCACCATACATCACCCCAGTTAGTTCATACTAACATACTATCAGCACACAGTAGCTCAGCATAGTACAGGGTGAGAATAGAGACACATTTTGATGGTGATAATCTCGATCATTCATCACCATCACCAATCTCTCAAAGCTCTTTGTGATGGTGGATGTCAGGAGGTAGTCAGAAGGTAGTCATTAAAGCATTCTTTGCATTTCTTTGATACTGGGATGATAGTTTCTATTGTGAAGCTGAAAGAGAATTTCATAGAATTTTTTGAAGACAAGATTGAGAAACATCATTGAAGGCATGTTCATAGCTAAAAGAAAATCAGAAGAACAAATTGGTGACCATAGTGCCTGACACAGTAGCACAGCTCGTAGAGTTGCAGTCTCACAGCTCCCTGGATTCAGGTTCAATCCCAACCTTTGGCATTATCAGGAGAGTTTGCATATTCCCTCGATGACCATTGCAATTACAACATTTAGTACACAGGTAGATGGATTATGCTGGAAGAGAAGGTGCAGGAGAGAACAAAAATTCAGGAGGCAAATTTCTTGAGTGTTAAGTCAACTGAGAAATGTGTACAAAATTGTTCTGATCCAGATCAAAACTTTTAATCAGTAGGATTATTTTGGATTATTTTGGACACGTGTGTAAGTATTTCTGGTCCATATTGTCAAAAGTAATCTCATTGTTGAAAGAGACCAGTGTCCAATTGGGAATCCATTTGTTTGGATTTGTTTTTGACTCAATGATAGTCTCTCAGTTCTAAGCCTGAATGTTTGTGATTTCCAGAACCTCTCCAGAACTTAAGCAAATAATCCTGACAAATGTGTTTCTCAACCAAAAAAGCATTTGAACAAAATCAGATTGTATGGTGAAATATTGTATTGCTGAGTGTGTAAAACATAAATGAGCCACTATATTACAATGGAGGCTTTTTGTCATTTGCTATAAAGCACCTGGGAGATCATAAAGCCATGGAATATTTTACGTAAACACGTTCTTTCTTTAAAAAAAAATAAAAAAGATATTTTGCTTAGAGCATATGCATTTTTTTGAGTTGGCTTATGCTGTGAAGCAAATGCAAACATTTGTTTTTAGTGTTTACTTTAGTGTGACTTTCATCTCTACAGGGAGTTGTTCCATGGCTACAAAATGTGTTGTTTTATTGCAAAAGAAATGTTTCTCTAAGGATGCATTCAGCACTGTTAATTACATCCACATAAAGTGAAGATAGAAATCACTGGGAAATTTCAACCTGTGAGGGATATTAACATTCATTCCACCTCGGGTGATGGTTATTTATTTACATTTGTTTACTTTTGCTAAGTAAGAATAATTTAAAAACAATGTGAGGCTCTCAAGCATTCTCCGGAAGAAATTAAAAAATGTCCAGTTAATAAACACCATAAGCAATCACTCTTGTGCCTCTCCACGATTGCACCTAATTGCATCTCTGTAACTTCTTGCAGCTGCACCACCATCCCTAGGATTCCCTTCCTCTAGTGTAGGAAGGAACTGCAGATGCTGATTTACAGCAAAGATAGACACCAAATGTTGGAGTCACTCAGTGAGACAGGCAGCATCTCTGGAGAAAAGGAATGGTGACGTTTCAGTCCTTCTTCAAACCTTTTCTCTTTATCTTTATTATCTATTTTAGCTCTTTTCTTCAAATTTGCCCTATTTATTACGTTTTTGATCACTTTTCTTATTATTGCTTTCTGCAGTAGAATAAAAATATGATTTTCAGAGGATTCTCAGGCAATTCACATTGTTAACAGTACTATCAAAAGGAAATAAATTGCTGTTGCCATCATCCAACATACTTTGGTATCTCCATCCCTTTCCGTCTTCCACAGAAACTGCTCCCTCCGCAACCCCTTGGTTCACTTATCTTTTCCCAACCAAGCCATCCACCCATGCACCCCCTCCCCCCACGCACCCCCCTCACCACCTGAATCTTGTGCTCTTCCTTTTTACAAGGTTTTTCTATTTGCGCAAAAACAGTACTTTATTGTGCTACGATTTTTCACCACCTTACTCACCATTCTCCAATGCTCATGCAACTTGTTTTTGTTCCGATCGATGGTATATTATAAAAGTTATTAAGGTTTAAATATCTTACAAACCACGTATGTGCAGTTCGTGGAGGTTTCTCATGCGCGTCTTTACTGCCGTCACAATGGGCACCCAATGGGTCATTAGTTGAACCTGCGCAGTTGGGGCCTTTCCAGAGTTAGTTCGGAAGATCACCATCTTTTTTCCAGCCTCATCACGTCTCCATGGGTAAGTTTTGTTCTATTTTAATTTCCCCGTCTGCAGCCATCCACGTTCCCGGCTACAGGATGCTGCCCCCCACCTGAAGCTCTCCCATCCCCAGCTGCAGGACGCAACCCTCCCCACCCCCACCAGCCCTTGCTGGAAGCTGGTGGTGAGCAGCCGTGGCAGGCCGTGGCAGCGGTAGGCAATAGCAGCGGTACGGGATAGGCAATAGCAGGAGTAGGCCACAACAGGAGTAGGTCCCCCTTGCCCCCCACGCACCCCTGTACCCCCCCCCCCCCACGCTTCCCCTCCGGCCCCGACAGCCCCCGTGTGAAGCTGCCCCCCTCCCCCGGCTACAGGATGCTCCCGCCGGTCCACTTCTGAAGCTGTCCCCAGCTGCAGACGCTTCCCTCCACCTCCCACACCAGCCCCCACCTGAAGTCGTCCCATCCCCAGCTGCAGGATGCTACCCCTTCCCCCCCCCCCCCCATCAGCCCCCGCCTGAAGCCGTCCCTATCCCCAGCTCCAGGATGCTTGATAGAAAAATTCATTCCTATAGCTATCGGGGACTGTACCTTTAAAAAATGCTTTAAAGATGTTAGCATGTAGCAAAAACAAGCTTTTGCAGTCATCCGGCAGAACAGATAAGAGCCGTCACATATCGGCCTTGCAGTAGCTGAGAGAACATAGGTAAGAACTGTTCTCATCCTTATGACATTCCATGGTAATGCTATCATCCTGTAGTCTATGTGTTTCCAAACAATAAAGTCTTATTTTTGCTTTGGCAGGTGCTTGCCTCCCTGCAAACTCTCTGCCTCCCTAACCTTTATTCATGTTATGGAAAATTACTAACCATGTGTTTTACGGCTGTTTATGAGTATAAAGATATGTGTGAATTCTCTGTATTGCCAGTCTGAATAGCGCCAGCCTTTGGTGTGGACGCTCTGTGCACATCGTTGTTTGGTCTCTCTCTCACCTTGGTGAAAGTAAAGCTATTGCAGAGATTTTCTGACTCTTTGATTTATTTGAGCATAAACATTCAGGTTATATCTTTAATACTGTTGCTGTTGTTGTTGGGAAAAATATTTCTACCAATGCTGAAGGATGTCATGCAAATTGTCAACGTTTTCCTGAAGGATAGAACAACAACCAAGATGTTGTCATTAAGCGCGTGCTTGGTTGAACGATGACTTCTGAAGTAAATTCTCAGATTTTCTTCAAGTTAAAGTTTGGCCACTCAATAATGTCTCAATATTAAAATTGTCTGTCTTTTTTTTTAATCAACAACGAAGGAACATCAAGACGCAGTGAACAGCAGAACACAACAAAAAGAACTGAACTAAATAAATGTCATCTTTAACGCATAAATTGTTGTTGTATTTTAAGAGTTAATCACATTTTAAGCTTTAATAAATCCCTTTTCCACTTGCCGTCCCCTTCAGCTGCACCTGCGCAGTAATATCTGCGAGTTCTACATCACAATGACCATAAGGTGCCAGCACAACAACCTGGCTCTCTTTATCAGCAAAACCAAAGAACTGATTGTGGACTTTGGAAGAGGAAGGTTGAGGACCCACAATCTTGTTTACGTCAATGGGACGATGGAGGAGAGAGTCAAAGACTTCAAATTCCTGGGCGTGCATATTTCCGACGATCTTTCCTGCACCCAGCATACTGATGCAATCATGAAGAAAGCACATCAACGCCTCTACTTCCTGAGAAGATTACGGAGATTTGGTAATGTCAAAGAGGATTGTCTTGAACTTCTACAGGTGCACAGTAGAGAGCATACTGGCTGGTTGCATCGTAGTCTGGTTCGGCAACTTGAACGTCCAGGAGCAGAAAAGACTGCAAACAGTTGTAAACAATGCCCAGGCATCACAGGCTCTGGCCTCCCCACCATCAAAGGGATGTATTGTAGTCGCTGCCTCAAAAAAAGGCAGCCAACATCATCAAAGACCCACACCATCCTGGCCACACACTCATCTCACCACTGCCATCAGGAATAAGGTACAGGAGCTTGAGAACTGTAATGTCCAGGTTCAGGAACAGCTTCTTCCCTACAGCCAACAGGCTATTAAACATTAAGCAAGCGGCGGAGTTGGGGACGATGAGCGGAGGAGGGGGAATCAGGGGCATCACAACTGGAACCTGTCAGCTGGCTCATGCGCAGTGGGGGGCTATGGGTGAGTGGTGGAATATTGCGTTGGGGGACCAGGCCTCCCGTGTAACAATAGGACCCAACGGGGCACACTTAGTCTTGTAGACATTAATTGGATTGCTTCTTGGAATGACAGGTTTCCCATGTGAATAGAGGATAAATAGATTAGAGTTCAGAAGAGTGAGGGCAATTCTCACAGAAATGTCCAAAATTCTGATAATGCTTGGCAGAATTGAAACAGAGAGGATGTTTTCCTTGATGGAGGGTCTTAAAACAAGCATCTGTGTCTCAGAATAAGTCATAAGACATTGAAACCTCAGTCACCGAGTTTATTCAAAACACGGATTAATAGATTTCTGGATATTAAAGAAATCAAGAGCTAAGATCGTAGTGGAAGGAAATAGATTTGAGGTGAGATTTTCGCCATGATCCTGCTTCTGCTCCCTATAGTTATGTTCTTTCATCTTCTGTATGTCATGAAAACAATTCATGCAAAAGTATCCTTTGAAGTATCCTAAATGAAACAAATCGCTGGCAGGGAAACATTTAAAAAAAATGACAAGCTCTTTTTTTTAAAGCTAGGAAAATAAAAGAAAATCGCTAAATGTGAAAATAAATTGAGATCAAGCTGCACGGTGTTCCATAAATGTTAGCATCAGCTCAGAATTAAGTGGATATTAAATTAATTCAACTGATGATCACAATTTAAAATAAGGAATTGAAAGACTGCTGCCTCAGATCAACAATAACAGAGAATTGTGATCTTTCATCTATGAGAACCCAACCGAGTCTCAGTTAGATTCAGATGTTTACATGAAGGTGATTTTCATTCATCCTTGATCTAATGTGGAACTAAATCCAACTTTGCTTCTGAGTCTTCTCGTGGGCAGAGCAACAAACAGTCTTATAAAGATCCATTATAGAAGCCCTCCATTCCTGTGCAATAAGTGGTTGCAGGATCTAGGGATTGGGCAAAAGCTATTACTTATCTCCTATAGGCAAAGTATTACATAGGGTGGAGCAGATTACAAATGTTGCTAAGAAAGAACATGGCATTCTTGGCTCCATTAATAGACTTTTAATGCCTATGGGCAGGTTGATCCAGGGTCAGGTAAGAAATAAAATCAACTTAATTTTAACAGTGTGTAGGAAATCTGATGCTAACTTATTTTTCAACGTTTAATCCATATTTATTAAAGTATTGCAGGAAATCTACTTGGGAGAGTTGGGTCAATCATTTTGATATGTTAATAACCCACTAATAATATTATTAACAGGGATTTGGGACTTCATCTCAGATAACACTGGTTCCTGAGTAAGCTGCAAATTGACATTGGAGTCAGAATGACTGCACGATAAACAGAAGTCACAGTCTTAGCCTGTATCAGGTTACTGAAGTCAGCGCGTCTTTTATTCTGGATGGCTGCCAAAGTTATTAGTTGTTTTGGAAAAGCTTGGATTGTAAATAAGTATTGTGCTGCAGGTGGATTCACGTGAAGAACTATGGAATATAAAGGAACTGCAGATGCTGGTTTATACAAAAGATAGACACCATATGCTGGAGGAACTCAGCAGGTCAGGCAGCATCTCTGGACAACATGGATAGGTGAATTTTCTGGTCAGGATCCTTCTTTGGACTGATTGTCGTAAGGCGAGTGGGTAAAAAATAACTGTAAGCAGAGAAAGACAGGACAAATCAGGGCCAGCAACAGTTGACCCCAGGCAAGGAGGTTTCCTGATAGGGTAATCTTTGGATAGAGACAAGGCAAAGAATCTCCTTGCCTGGGCCCCTCTCTAAAGCAGGCCATGATTTGTCCTGTTTTTTTGCTTACAGTTTTTATCCCACTCTCCCTACTACAATCTGTCTTAAGAAGGGTCCTGAAACAAAACATCATCAATCCATCCACCCTAGAGCTGCTGCCTAACCTGTTGAGTTACTTCTGCATGTTTGTGTCTATAAAGACTATGGAGGTGGGTTTCAATGTTTTTGAAATTGGTGAGCTTTAGAATCAAACACACTTATTCACTGTGAATTATGCAAGAATAGAATGAAGTAATTTGTACACTAAATTCTTGACAAGGTGAACCTACTACGAGATTGCGGACTTTAGTAATGCAGATTGATTGGCCAAGCTGAGATTGTTTTCCTTGGAACAGAGGAAGTTGTAAATGGTCTCAGAGCAGTATTTAAAAATGTGGAGGGTACAGAGTAGATAAAGGAAAACTGTTTGCAATGTTAGGAACCAAAGGGTAAAGAATGATGAACATCAACATAACTAAATGAGATGTGAGGAAAAAATCATTAAAGAGGGAATTATAAGGGACTAGAATGCATTACTAAAATGAGGAATAGAGGGAAAATACAGTTATAACATTCATAGGGAGTTGGATAACTGCCTGAAATTGAAAACATTGAAAAAAAATCTCCCGTACTATGGGGAGAAGGAGGGTGAATGGGAACCACTATATTGTCAGTAGCACGGTCTCCTGTTCAGTAACTTACTGTGATATTGTGATTAGTCAACGCGTTCTCTCTGAACTGTGTTGTGACTGGATGCAGGTGCAGAGGGTATGCAGGGCAAAGGAGCAGGAAGAGTTTAAAGCCATTCAAAAGAACGTATATCGGTTCTAGATATCCAGGAAATAATCCTCTTCATAGTGAGGAATAGTGAGTTGGATATCTAAACATCAGTAATGACATTCTCAGTGGAATGCGGCATTGCTCTTCTGCAACTCAGAGCAGGATAAACACTACATTGCCTGTGGCTGTCAAGATTTCAGATGTTCAACAATGGCCCAAAAATGAGTTCCAGGTGTTGCTTTTGTTGCCATACAATATAGTGGAAGAAAAGCCTGAATGTCTCCATTCAAACGAGGTTGAACACATTTATTTCCGACTTGTCAGAGAGAACAATAGAGTGTATAAGATCATGCACAAGATTGTCATTGCTGGTATAAATATGGGTGTCCCACGTCAACTCTAAGAAGTAAGGCAACTACAATTGTTCCAGCCTTGACTTTACAACTCCTTTGGCTCATAGACAAAGAGCTCAAGCAAGTAAATGACCCATATCCTCATCATGCAGTTTTGTATTGTATTGTATTGTATTTTAATGACCACACAGCCAGGCTGGTGGAATTTGTTTTCAGTACAGCTCGGTACAGGTTCCAACATTTCATCAAACATTAAACTTGTAACATAGATATACATACAAACAGACACATCTCATAATACATAAGGGCCATGATTATTCGTATTTCCTCACCGTACAGAGTTTAAAAAGTTAATTGCAGTGGGAATGAAACTGTTTTTGAAGCGGTTTGTTTTGGAGGCAATTGACCTGTAACGCCTCCCAGAGGGCAGTAGCTGAAAGGCATAGTGTGCAGGGTGAGTGGGGTCAGAGATGATCTTGCGGGCTTTGTGAAGTGTCCGTTTGTGGTAAAGTGATTCAAGGGATGGTAGGGGTAAGCCAATAATTTTGGATGTTCTGTTGATGATGCGCTATAATTTCTTCCGGGAGAGTGAGTCCAGACTGCCGAACCAGACTGTGATGGATGAAGTGAGGATGCTTTCGATGATGGCTGTATAGAAGCGGAGCATGAGATGAGACCTTACTCTGAACTTCCTTAGCTGTCGGAGATGGAAAAGTCTTTGCTGGGCTTTTCCATAGATGTGGTCTGCGTTTGTCCTCCATTTGAGGTTGTTGCTGATGTGGGTTCCAAGGAGTTTGAAAGTGTCAGTGATGAAGATGGATTCACCTTTAATGAGCACAGGAGTTTTGAGGGATGGCTGGCGTCTTAGGTCGATGATGAGTTCTTTTGTTTTTGATGAGTTGAGTAAGAGATCATGGTCTGTGCACCAGGTCACTGCTTGGTTGACCTGTGCACGGTATTCAGTTTCTTGTTTGTTGGTGATGAATCCTATGATGGTTGAGTCATCCGCGTACTTGTACAGGTTGACAGAGCTGTGGTGGGATGTGAGCTGGTTTGTGTAAAGGGAGAAAAGCCAGGGTGAGAGAACACAGCATTGGGGTGTGCCTGTACTGAGGAACAGAGGGGAGGATGTATTATTGTTGATCCTCACCCTCTGTTTCCTGTTCCAGAGAAAGCTGTGAATCCAGTAACAGATGCATGGGTCAATGTTCATGTCCAGTAATTTATTGAACAGTATGGCCGGGTTTATTGTATTGAATGCCGAGCTGAAATCCATGAACAGGATGCGGGCATATGTGTTTGCGGACTCCAGGTGGTTCAGAATATGATGAGTTGCTAAGTTGACGGTGTCCTCAACTGACCTGTTGGCTCTGTATGCAAATTGGTATGGGTCCATGAGTGGGGTGGTGACAGTTTTCAGGTGATTGAGTATGATGCGCTCAAATGATTTCATGACTGCCGATGTCAAGGCAATGGGTCTGTAGTCATTGAGGCTGGAGATGGTCTTGGTCTTGGGAACCGGGATGATAATAGATTCTATGAAGCAGTTGGGTACTGAGCTTTGACAGAGGGAGGTGTTGAAGATGTTGGTAAAAACCCCAGCCAGTTCCGCAGCGCAGTGGTGGAGAACGGAGGGGCTGATGTTATCTGGGCCGGGGGCTTTATTCCTCTTAAGTCCCCTGAAGGTGCTCCTCACCTCCTCCTCGTAGATGGTGAAAGGGGGGGAGGGAGGGAGATGGTGGTGGAGCCGGTGCCTGCTCAAACCTCCCATAGAAAAAGTTGAGTGTATCAGGATGCTGATTGTCGCTGTCAGGTGTGGGGGTGGGTTTCTTTTTGTAGTTCGTCATGTTTTGGAGTTTTTTCCAGATGAAACGTGTGTCACTAGTAGTGATTTGTTCTTCTAGTTTAGTGGCATAGTTGGATTTGACTCTTCTTATAGCAGATCTCAGTTTGTATTTGGCAGCCACATATTGTTCTTTGTTTCCTGCCAGATGAGCTGAATTTTTCCCCTTCTTAATTTTTTAATGTCCTTGTTAAACCACGGTTTATTATTATTGTAGTGTTTGACTTTTTTGAGTGGTATGCATAGGTCCACGCAGTAATTGACGTATGACGTCACTGCAACGGTAACGTCGTGGAGGTCACCTGCAGCATGGAAAACATTCCAGTCTGTGCACGCGAAACAGCCCCGGAGTTTTTCGATGGCTTCAGGGGACCAGCACCGGACAAGTTTTGTTGGTATCTTGGAGGATTTAACTTTTTGCCCATATTGTGGAATTAGCAGCAGCATTGCGTGGTCGGACCTGCCCAGCGGAGCCCTCGGGAATGCACGGTAAGCCTCTTTGATGGTAGTGTAGCAGTGGTCTAGCGTGTTGGTCCCTCTGCTGGGGCAAGTTACCTGCTGATGGTAGCCGGGGAGCTCAGATGACAAATTGGTCTGGTTAAAGTCCCCAAGGACGATGACTGGTGTGTCCAGATGTGAATTTTCCACTGAGGAGACGTAGTTGGCTAACTCGGCTATGGTAGTGTTAGCGTTAGCCTCAGGTGGAATGTAAACACAGATCATAATTACTGATGTGAACTCCCGTGGGAGGAATGATGGTCTGCATTTGACAGTGAGGTATTCCAGGTGCGGGGAGCATACATGGGTGAGTTCTGTAGAATTTGTACACCAGCGTTCATTTATCATTATGGAAACGCCGCCGCCTTTTGCCTTGTGCGATAGTTTGGATGATCTATCGGCACGATGTAATGTGAAACCTGCTATATTTTGCTATATAATGGCAATAATGTCAGTGCAACAAACTAAATTGAGGAACAAAGTATGTCTACCGATGACATTGCTGTTGAACTTGGGCAATCCACAAGAACATGGACAATGCCAATACAAAATAGAAGCTATATTGCCCAATAAAATGTGAAAGAGTAAACCACAAATATGGTGAAAGAATGCTGTGTTTCTGTGAGGATTGCTTTGGGTGAGCTCAAGAATTCAGCAGTGTTGCAACATTCTAATCACTTTGGTGCTGTAATTATGCTCCTAGAGCTAAACCCCCTTAGTCTAGTTCAGTGAAACACTGAGTCAAGCACTGGACCACTAAACATTATTTTATGAAAAAATAACAAATCCTTACCACCATGGGATCGATCCTTATCTCTGATTGTCCAAGCCCTTCAGCCTCATGCAAGCAGATACTTCCAAAAGGTTACACAGTCCCATGCGTTCCTCCAGAAGTTCAACAACGATCCTCGTGGGGGTTACCTTTTATAGGTCATTGAACCCTGTGGGGCAGATCTACATGGGGGTGGCATCCCTACAAACCAATCACAGATATTGATAACATTAAAGTGTTATTGACAGTTCCCCAACCCAATTACAAAGCACCTACTTACAATGTTTCTACAGAAGCTTCTGGAAAGAAGTCAGTTGACCCACGTAATGCAACATTCTCCTGGGGAGTATAAACAATTCAAACAAGGGCTTCACACTTCAGCCAATCATCAAACAGTAACACAAACACCTTGCAACATTATTAACAGTATTTACAACCCTTCTGCAGTCGGCCAATCCTGCTAATGCATCTGCCACACCTCTGGGTTTCTCTGCTAAGTCCTCATACATTTTAACAATAGCGAGGACATCTGGACCTCACCTTATCTGATATTTCAATCTAGGACCTAGACTTCCTGGCACCGGTTCGCAGCTTGCAGCTTTACACAGACATTAACCAGGTAGGCCCTGCAGATGCATAGATCCTCCATTTTATAATAACTGTATTTTGACCAATATTAACAGTGTGAGTTTGGTGGGTTGCTGCAGAACAGAAAGAAGAAAACAAAGAGGTGGAGGAAGAATAATGGAATATGTAACTTAACAACTGGCAGTCACTTGGCAGGTTCGGCAGCATTTGTGGAAAGAGAAACAAAAAATAATGTTTCAGGCCAAAGATCTGCAGAGTGTTTATAGAATTTTCAGATTTTATTTCAGATTTCCAGCACCTGCAGGAAATCCTGCCTGATGACCGCTTAAAATTTAGAAGGATCATTTAGGAACCTCAAGGCCTTGCATTGGGAGCATGGAGAAATCCTGAGTAATCAGCAGAAGGAGTTCATACAGTTGCCACCACACATGCAGTCGGGCACCCCCTGTCCTATCACTAGAGGAACCTATGGCTTCAACATTGGTCTCGTAGAAATTGTGTAGATGTAAAGTAATTCATCTATTCCAAGTCAATGTCTCAGAGAAGGATTAATGGCCATTATTGATACATCAATGATGGGGATGTGCTGCACAGAGTAAAGTGATAGGAAGGGTTAGTAGGCTGTGGCAATATGATGATGCATTCTTTGATCTTATCTGCATGAGCAAGGTCATTCAATTCCCTCCAACACAGGTTTAGCCTTGGTATTTTAATCCAAGTATTGACTGCATAGTCATCATCTCCAAATACACCCTGTATGTATCTGGAAGAACACCTGGCTACAAAGGAAACAAGATGTTTGCCTTTCCTGCCACCAGTGCACCAAATCCTTTCATACTCAAATGGGCAACCATTGACTCCAATAAATTTCCCCAGCATTTTCTCAAGATGCTTGGTTGTACTTTTGTATGTGAATAAACATCTCCGTTAAATAACGCAAGCCAACTTTAACTGGTGCTGGACTCTGATATAATTTTCCACCCAGCCCCAAAATCGCCAAACTCCCGTTTGATAAGCCAGTGGATAACATGATTAATACAAGTAAAACAGTACAGGCTAGCTGTGCTGACTGCACCGGGTTGAATTGATGCAATTAATGGTGAGTTATGCCAATTTTCAGGTACACTCTATTTTAGATAACATTGAGTTACGGAAAGGTGCTGAAAATTGGTGTACCATTCCATGATAAATTCGAATACTTCTCTAATTTAAGCAGCCTTGTTATATTACTCCATGCTTGAAATGTGTTCTATTGTTTTAAAAGTGCAGCTGTTAGCAACTTTATTCCTACCTCCTATCCTTATGGTCAATTTCGCAGTCTCTAAGCTGCCAAACAATGTTTATGATAAATTGTATCAGTTCTCTATTAAGCCAGTAAGTCATGCATCATGGAGAACTCTAGGTCAGAGGCTATGAATGATTCAATTAAAATCTTCCCCACTGTTCTTCACTGTAAAACATACAATAATACAATTTCACTAACTTAGGGGACAAACTTTAACAACAAATTCAAGTATATATTCATTTCCCACGGGATACTGTAATTGGTACATGTTGCAATGTTTAAACATTCAAAATAGTCTACTGCATGAGCTTTGAACGGAGAATACAAGTTATGCGTAGCTCAACAAATATCAGTCCAAGGAAAAATAATTATGGCCTTGCAAGTTACTGTAGGGGTTTTGGTTCCCTTTACTCCACTTCGGGGCCCACTGCCCGAGTTATTCTCTCCCTTGTCGGAGGGTCAAACGGCCACCACTCCACTTGAGCGGTTCCCAAGAGAGAGAATACAACAAAAGGGATTCCCCTGGGATCTAGACCTCGGAATTATGGTGGGATATGATAAAAGGTTGACTTGACCAGAGTGTGCTGATGAGAGAAAACAGAAACCAAGATGGACTCAAAGCAAGTCTAAAATTTACAGGCTTTATTAAACAATGAGAAATCGAATCTCACCAACACTACATAATACGTGGCTAAACTTGTGCTTTAAACTAAGACTATGGAAGGAAAAACTATGGGGCACGTCGTAAAACTTACTTTACACAATTTTACTTGCAAGTACACCCCCTTTCCCCTTCTTCTCTCAACCTCTATCCTATTTCGGGAACTTCACCAGGTCACTGGGGTACTTACAGCTAGATTGATGCAGGGTCACGAGCCATCCAGCAGAGCAGAAAGAGAGAACGAGTCCTGGCTTGACTCCTGCTTTTTATACCTGAGTTTCTCCCTTGAAACCCCCTAGGTGGTCCTCTGGACAAAAGGGTCTTTTGATGATTCCCAGTTTCGATCTGGCATGAACAATAGGCATCCGATGATAAGGGGTTTGCTGTTGTCATGATCCTCAGCCTGATCGTTATCCCATCGCCTAGATGGGCTCCCATTGTACCGATGGATGGGTCATCCACGATGGTGATTGTTTTGCTGTTGGGCTATTTCACCCCCGTCTGCTGAGGCTCGGTTCCTTCCTTTGTGTTTCCAAGATAATCTCGTTATCTCCGTCTCAGCCTTTCCTGTCCACACCATTCGCATAGTGGTGTAATGCCCAGGCCCACAGACAGGTTCGAAACTGGTTCTTCCTTTGTGGATTGGAGTATTTTCCGTTGCAGCCAGCAAATCTGTTTTAAAAAATGTCCATGTCCTTATCCGAGTTCTTCCATAATTTTGGAGGATTTGCCCCAATAACTTACATTACTCAGATTTATTTCCACCTATGTAGGTGAACAAAAAGTGGACAAGAACTGGTAATGTCCACATCTGGAGAATGGATATATTTGCTTTACTACATTATTAAAGAGATCCTTCCTGACCTCATTTCTGTTCCTAGTGTCTTTCAGTCATTAATCATCATTTAATTTGAAACAGTGCATAAGACCAGCTTTTAATATTCAATCAATGATCCCTTGTCTAATGCCTGTACCTTGGAAAAGGATAGATTTGAAGAGAAAAGAATGGGGGGGATAGGAAATTTATTCAATTGCCAGCACAGAAGCAATGGCCAAGTAGCCTTCTTCAGTACTGCTTGATTTAGTGATTATTCAATTCTGTGACGAAATGCTGACAGCATAAAGGTTCTTTCTGAACAGCTGTTAAATAGCACTCTGCAAAACTGAAACACAAAATGATGAAACAAACAACAAAAATAAATAAATTAATCTTGATGTGCCATCCATTAGAACTGGACTAATGCTGTGGCTGCCTAGCTGAAGACTTGATTTCTGAGTCACAAGACCACTGAGTACCCCAAAGTCTGCGAGACCAGGCTACATCCAGCTGAAGTACTTGGAGACCTGTACTTTAGAGCTAGCTACACTAGTTCGTAGTCTGTGCACGATAGGCCCCCTCTGGCCCACGGACTATACCTCCCACTTAGCTGTTTTAGTACAGTTATAACACTGGCATCAACCCAGCAATGTGGAAACATTCCCAGTTATGTCCACTTAACACAAAGCAGAATTCGTGCAATTTGGGTAATTTCTGCCCAAATAATCTACTCATTGCTATCGATAAAGTGATGAACGGTGTCATCAAGAAGATCTTACTAATATTATGCTGTGATCCCTCACCTTCAGATCTTAGCTCAGCCTTGGTCCAAACATGGACTTGAGAGCTGAATTGCAAAGGTAAAATGAAAATGACTAACCGAGATCAAGATGGAATTTGATTGAGTGTAACATCAAATATGTCTGGTAAAGCTGAAATCAAAGGGCATCGAGGGAAAACTCGTCAGTTTTAGGAATCATACCTCAAAAGGAGGAAGTTGATTGTTGAATATTAATCATTTCAGCTCAAGGTTGTCAAGGCAGTGTCAAGGCCCACACATCTTGAGCTACCTCTGCAATATCATATAATTGGAAGTGGGGATATTTGCTAATGATTGCTTAATGGTCAAGTATTTGCAACTTTTCAGCAAATGAAGCAGTCCACACAGCAAGACAACATCCAGGCAAAGTGACATCTGTGCCACAAAAGTATCAGGCAATGACCATTAGGATCTTAAAAAAGGTTTAACCATTTGCTTCTTGACATTGAAAAGCACTATTATTGGTGAGTCCACCACCATCAAAATCCTGGGGTCACTGTTGCCCAGAAAAGCATTGGGCCAGCCATATCAATACCAAGGTTACAAAATAAAGTCAAAGATTTGGTATCTTGTGGCAAATGACTCATATCCTGACACCTCAAAGCTTTACCACTGTCTATGAAACACAAATTAGGACGGGATGGAATGTGGTCAATTTGCCAAAGTCAACACCATCCAGGACAAAACAGCCCACATAATTGCCATCTTATGAACTACCTTCAATATTAATTTCCTCTATCAAGAGCACAAAATAACAGTGCAACCTACAAAATACACTGCAATTACCCACCCAGGTAATCCCTCACCATCTTCCCTACTTACCACTTCTATGAGCAAGAAGGACATTGACAGCAGGTGCAGGGGGACAGCACAATTTTCTTATTCTCTTCCAAGTCGCAAGCTGCCCTGATTTGGAAATGTTTCTCCAGTCCATCTTCATTGTTAAGGCTGAATTCTGTGGGAATACCTTCACCAGAAGAATGTCACCAGTTCAATGGACTACTCTTCAACACTTTATCTAACCCAGTTAAACACAAACAAATAATACCACCCTTGCCAGATTTTGTCATATCAATTTCTGGAAGACTAGGGAGTGGCTAATTTTGTACCATTATTTAAAAAGAGCAGCAAGGACAAGTCAGGGAAGTACAGGCCAGTGAACCTGGTATGTGGGGTGTGAAAGTTGTTGGAGGGGATTCTTAAGACAGGACCTATTAGTGTTTTGATAGGCATGAACGCGTTCAGGCTAGTCAGCATGACTTTGTGCCTGGGAAACGACCTCACAAATCTAATAGAGTTTTTTTGAAAAGTTCACGAGGATCAATTAGGGTAGGGTAGTGGATGTTATCTGCATGGATTTTAGCAAGGCTTTTGACACGGTCCTTGCAAGGCTTGTCTGGAATTTTGAACGCATGGAATCCAAGGTGAGCCGGCCAAATGGATTCAAAATTGGCTTGGAGAAAGGATTCAATGGGTTGTTGTGAAGGGTTGTTTCTCTGAATGGAGGCCTGTGACTAGTGGAGTGCCGCAGCAGTCGGTGTTGGGTTCACTATTGTTTGTTATATGCATTAACAATTTGGATGACAATGTAGTTAACATTGTCACTAAATTTGCTGATGACACAAAAATAGGTGGTATAGTTGACAGGGAGTCTAAGTTTATGATCTAAGTTTACAACAAGATCTAGACCAGTTGGGAAGGTGAACCAAGAAATGACAAATTTAATTTAAGTGTGAGGTGGTTGCACGTTTGTATATCAAGGCAGGGCTTACACAGTACGTGGCAGAGCCCTGGAGACAGTTTTAGAACTATATCTGGGAGTGCAGGTGCATGGTTTCCTGAAAGTGGCAAGTCAAGTAAACAGTGTAGTGGAGAAGGCATTTGGCACACTTGGCTTCATTTGGAAGGCTATTGAGTACAAATGTTGGGAGATCATAATGCGGCAGTACAAGTCATTGGTGAGATCATGTTTGGAGTACTGTGTACATTTCTGGTCATCTAGCTCTAGGAAGGATGTCATTAAGTTATAAAGGGTGCATTGGGTGATTCAGCAACATGTGACTTGGTCTCGTGGACGAGTTTTAGGAAAGATTGAATAGGCTAAGATTCTATAGCATAGAAGGCTGAGGTGTGACCTAAGAGGTGTACAAGATCATGAAGGGCATAATATTTTTTCCCAGGATGGAGGATTCTAAAAGTATAGGCCATAGGCTTAAGTTGAGAATTATGAGATTTAAGGGACTTCAGGGCAACCTTTTCACTCAGAGGATAGTTCATATCTGTTCTTTTAAGGATAGGAGGCTGAAGCCTGTCCTTCCCTGACTTGTCCTTGTTGCCCTTCTTAAATAATGGTACAACTTAGCCACTCTCCAATCTTCCAGAACTGGATAAGTATCTGTGGCAAGGTCGGTATTTCTTTGCCAGATGAACTATAGAAATGGATACAATTAAGGCTTTTCAAAGACATTTGGACAGATATATAGATAGGAAGGGTGTAGGAAGTAGGGTGGACATAGGCAAAATGTGGGCAAATGGGACTAGCCCAGTATGCCAACTTCGTCAGCCTAGACAAGGTGGGCTAATGGGTCTGTTTCCATTGTGTACTGTATAGCTCTATGTCTCTAAGATTATCTTGAGGATTCTGATTCTGAATGTGGCAATGGAGGTTGCTGATGACCTTTCCAACTATAAGGCTTCTTTTATCCTCCTCTTCAATAAGACCAACAAAGTATGGCTTACTTCATCCTGCTGAATGTGGTGAAGCAATTGATTCATTCTTTCAGTATTTCTTTTCAATAGCTCACGAACATCCTCAATTTATGCTGACCTCTGCTGCTTCACAAACTGCACTTTCATTGTGAACATTGTGTAGCAAACAAGCATGAGTGATTTTCCACCAATTAACTTTATTGATATTCATTTTATTGATATTAGTTTTAACCTTACTTCAATTGCTTCCATTAATTGGTGCTTAACTAGCCAACAGCCCAGCAATGTGAGGGCTATGTATTAAAAACCAGCAACATATTTAGATGCGCAGCAAAAAAATACCAATGTGTTGTTCTTGCTGCTATACAATATTATATCTTAATACACATTGCAACACTATAAATTAGACGTCATGGCCCTACTCAAGAACAAGTCATGTACAATATCATCTTAATACAAACATAATTTGTGCAAAACCTCAAACACACAGACCAATGTAATTTGTTCACTGAATAGTATTGATTAAGTTATCCATTTTAGATTGGTCAAGATATTTGGACCCTGATGATTTATGATATTTGGAAAATTAGATTAATATTAAATGAAAATATGTGGGGTTATTTGATGGCCAAACAACATCATGAAAATAATATTAATTGTGAACAGTTTTGTGAAGGTCAGAGGAAAGAGGCAAAAGGGAGAATAATTTAAAACAAATATCACAACTGAAAAATAATTCACAACTAGCATAATTAGTGCTCATCATTTTAGATTGGTTTTGAACAGAATGTTATGATGACTTGCAACAGTCATGAAGAATTGGATTGAAATGGAGGAGACTGACACAAACAAGGTGGGACACATAGCCAGATTCTTTGCCATAATTCTATATAATTCATTGCTAGTATTCAATCCCGTTTGGTTGTTCATCCATGTTTATTAAATTATGAATTGCTAACTATACAATTTAATATTGTTACATCAAAGATTACTTTTGACAGCAGGAGCTATAGTGGATTTTAACAATGTAGTAATTTGTTCAACATTAGTGTGTGGTGTGCAGTCAAGAAAAAGAGGATATTAATACCTATGTAGTGGTCTGGAGGAGCTTTGGAAGGGAAAAACAAAAATAACGTTTTCACACATTCTACACTTAAAAGGTTTATAGAATCATAGAGTTTATAGAGTGATACAGCGTGGAAACAGGCCCTTCAACCCAACCTGCTCTCACCAGCCAAAATGACCCAGTCATATTAGTCCCACCTGCCCGCATTTGGCCCATATCCCTCCAAGCCTGTCCTATCCATGTACTTGTCTAACTGTTTCTTTAATTTTGCGATAGTCCCAGCATCAACTACCTCCTCTGGCAGTTTGTTCCATGCACCCACCACCTCTTGTGTGAAAAAAATACCCCTCAGATTCCTATTAAATCTTTTCCCCTTCACCTTAAACCTATGTCCTTTTGTTCTTGATTCATCTACTCAGGGAAAGAGACTCAGTGCATCTATCCAATCCATTCCTCTCATGATTTTATGCACCTCTATAAGATCACTCCTGCACTCCAAGGAATCGAATCCCAGCCTACTCAACCTCTCCCCATAGCTCAGACCCTCTAGTCCTGGCAACATCCTCGTAAATCTTCTCTGTACCCTTTCCAGCTTGACAACATCTTTCCTATAACATGGTGCCCATAACTGAACACAATATTCTAAATGTGTCCTCACCAACGTCTTATATAGCTGCATCATGACCTCATGAAAGACTTAATGGGAACCTGAAAGGTAACTTTTTCACGCAAAGGGTGGTAGGTGGATGGAATGAGCTGCCGGAAGAGGTAGCTGAGGCAGGAACTATAACAATTAGACCCCAGATAGACACAAAATGCTGGAGTAACTCAGCGGGACAGGCAGCATCTCTGGAGAGAAGGAATGGGTGACGTTTCAGGTTGAGACCCTTCTCAAGACTTGTTGACCCCAATTCTTTCTCGTAAGCCAGTCACTGCCAGACATAATGCCCAGTGGGACAACCTTGGAATGCACAATCTCTGGGAGAATGTTATTGCTTTCATCAAATCAATTAGTAGGTTTTAACCTTTTTCTAAAATAAAGCAATGACAGACATATTTGTTCTATTGAAACATCTCATATGGTAATCATCAAAATACTAAAGGATAAAGGATGCTGAATAATAATTGGAAGCCTACTTAGATTATTACTATATTTATCGACAGCAATTCACACAGAGATCCTTAACCAATGTTTCCACAATTCAGGTTAAATTTGTTTGAGGGAAATTTTCAAAAACTCAAATCCAATTCCTTCATAATGAAATATACTCTTATTGTCTATTGACATAATACTTAAACCTAGTTGCCTCTAAATTGCTCTGCATCACACACAGATTGTTTTCCTGCTGTTCTTGTGTACACATGATTTTATTTCCAATCTTTCCATCAGTGCAGAATCGGATGTTGCTATTTGGTGTCTTAAAAACTGTCACGAATATTATACAGGTTTCCTCCTATGTAATAAACTGCAGGGTTGTTTGCATGATAATAACATTGTGCACATCTTTTAATGTAAAGATCCCAGCAAATTATCTCTCATGAAAACAATCCAACATATATTTGCTGAAGAGTTCCCTGACACAACGAAGAGAAGGGAAGTGAAATGTTAAAACATTGCTCCTACTGTAAATGTAAAGGATTTGGAAAGAAGACACTTTGCAATCCTATAAAAAGACTGATTCAAAAGGCATGACGGTTTCCCCTGAGTGATATGTGAGAAAAATACGTATTTTTACAAATAAATATTTTTTGTAAGCTCATGGTAACATTGTGAGTAAAGAATTGAATGCATCACTGAATATATTCCACGCGATTGTTCTTTTTTTTAAATTATGTTCTGCATTTTGTCAGTGAACATTATTTGAAGAGCTTTTCCATAGAGTCCAGTCAATGCCAATTTAATTCACAAAGAAGTCAAGCAAATACATCAGTTTGACATTAGTGAGTAAGATATCTGTCAAGTGCACAACACTGATCTTCTTATCAGACTGCCCATAAGCAATCTTTTCTTCTTTCCAAAATTAATCTCCAGTCAACTTTCAATATATTCACTGTTGAAACGTAAGAGATGAGGTAATAGGGGGTGAATTTGCATAACGTTGGGTACAATAAAGGGAGTAAAGGCTGGGTAAATTCCTGTTGAGTTCAAAGGACATTTCTGGGAGAGTTTGTTTGCTTGGATCTTCTGCATTCCCTAGAGTCTGAAAACATTTTACTGGATTGGAAGACTGCTAAAGTTAATATCCCTATATAAGAAAAGGAGCAAAACTGAAAGTAAAAGTAAACACCAGCCTCTTTCTGGGCCTGCTTTCTGACATTAGGAAATATTGGAAACATTATTAAGGAATATTAGCAGACATTTAGAAAATCATCATAAAATCAAACAAGGACATCATGTTTTTGTCTGTGTCACACCTTCTGCTTTTAACTCCTGCCTTTCTTCGAACCATCTGGCTATCAAACCCTCCTCATCTGTGTCCACCTATTACCTGCCATGTTTTTGTCCTGCCTCGGCTCTCTCACAGTTTTCTTCCCAACCCCAACTCACACCCCACAGTCAATCTGAAGAGGGATCACAAACCGGAACATCACCTAACGATGATCTTCAGAGTTGCTGTCTGTCCCGCTGAGTTACTCCAGCACTTTGTATTCTTTTGTGTAAACCAACACCTGCAGTTCCTTGCTTCTGCTCACATATTTGCTACTCTATCCATTCTCCGAACTCTTCTCTTGGATTGCATTAAACACCATCTATAAACACCATCTATGCACTGCAATAACTCACCTGAACTGCCAAAACAGCTTCACCATAATCTTGTGACTTCCACCAGCAAGGAATGCTTCAGGACATCAGCTGTAAAACCTCTTCGATTGTCACTTGGAGATATATTTCTGTTCCTTCATTGTTGCTGGGTCCTGGAACATTTTCCACAACATCACAGAGGTTTGGAAAGGCAAATCATCTTTTCAATGATGATTCAGGATGGACAGTAAACGTTGACCTTTCCAGAGAAGTCTAGATCCTATAACAATGAATACATTGACCAATAAACATTGGTCCTAAGACTAAGACTAAGGACTAAGAGGTGATTTGTCTGAAATATATATGATACATGTAAGATTCTGAGGGACCTTGAAAGGTAGATGCTGTAAGGAATTCTACCTCAGAGAAGCTGAACGACTAACATCATTATTAACTTTGCAATTTATGTATCCAACTTTGACTTTGATTTCTTATGTCATGTTCTTTTATATCTTTTGCCTGATGGGAGAGGGGAGAAGAGGGAGTGGCCAGGGTGCAACTCGTCCTTGAGTATGCTGCTGGCCTTGGCTAGGCAACGTGAGATATCACCACGCTGTCCAGTCAGTTGAATAAACAAATTGAGAAAAGACATACCATGAAATATGCCCAACTCACATGACTTTAGTTCAGTGCATTTTTAGAAGCTAAAATGTGAAGACGTGGCGTTAAAGTCGAGGCGTATTTTGTGGCGACTGTTCTTTTTTTGCTGTATTTCAATGCTGCCAATCCTGCCAATCACTTAAACTCCAATGCTGTGCACTGAATCATCTTGTCTGAGATGCAGCATCTGTCTGGTGACATTTTTATTGTGTTCTGTACTCTATTAGTCTGCAGCCATGAATGACATTGTGCGGAGGCTGCTTTCACACTGCAGCAGTGTCCTGCTATTGTTGATTTTTGCCGACCAACAATAGCAGGCCTGAGTTAACATGGCTCTTTTCCAGTTTGCTCTTGTTTTCTTCACTGCGACATTTATGTCACAATACAGTAATGTTATCTCCATCTGCAGTGAGTGTTCTTGAAATTCTATGGATATCTTATTCTACAGCCCACTTAGAGGAACAGGGAGCACTTTTACTCATCCTCGTTTGACAAGATAATTAGAATCACACAAATCAGTGTATGAACATGTAACACAGGGTAAAGAAAAAGTGGTGGTATTATTAGCCAGAGGTAAACGACCTTGTAAAATGAATTGGAATATTATAAAGATGTGCTAAAAGGTAAATGAAAAGTGGCTCTGCAAATAAAAAAAACAGTAATAGTATAAAAGGGTGCAATTGAAAGGAAGTAATAGGGTTGAAATTTGAGAAATCAGGCCACTATTCTTTGCTAACAGCGAAACATAGAAACATAGAAAAATAGGTGCAGGAGGGGGCCATTTCGTCCTTTGAACCAGCACCGCCATTCATTGTGATCATGGCTGATCAACCACAATCAGTAATCCTTGCCTGCCTTCTCCCCATATCCCTTGATTCTGCTAGCCACTACAGCTCTATCTAACTCTCTTTTAAATTCATCCAGTGAATTGGCATCTACTGCCTTATGTGGCAGAGAATTCCACAAATTCACTACTCTGGGTGATAACTTTTTTTCTCATCTCATTTTTAAATGGCCTCCCCTGTATTCTTAGACTGTGGCCCCTGGTTCTGGAATGCCCCAACATTGGGAACATTTTTCCTGTATCTAGCTTGTCCAGTCCTTTTATAATTTTATACGTTTCTTAAGATTTTTCCCGTTCTCATTTAGCTTCTTGATCCTTCCTTTACCTACCTCTGCCAGAGCTTTTCTGAGGTGACAAATGCTTCAACGTCATTGTTCTCATGTGAAAATTAACATTAACATTCCTATAAATTTAATTTGGGAACTTAGTATTAGGAACATAATCAAGTATAAATGTTCTTGCCCAACAAACAAAATCCTTCAACGTAGCTCAATTATTGGCAATATGCCACCAAAATAATGTTTTTAAAGAAAGTTCTGAATAACTGTTCTCTTGCTTCTAAAACTAAAGCACAACATGAAATTACACCATGTACTCATTTTTAATTTCTTCAATTTTGTATTTTCTCATGGGATGTTGGCATTATTTATCTACGCCAATATTTAATATCTATCCATAATTGTCTGAGAATGTTGCAGCATTATTGAACTACTGCAGTCTTTGTGTTGAAGCCAACCCTGCATTACCCTTTGGTCGATAGTTCTATGATATTTTGACTTGGTAATGACAAGAGTGCAGCGATATATTTCCCAGCAAAGAATGACATGGTGCTTGAACGGGGACTCAGTGGTGACAGCGTACCCATGCCCACCCAGTGAACCCAACTCACCCGCCAAGACTCGCGCCGCAGACCTGCCCACTCGCCCACCGCAAACCAGGGACCCACGGGAACCCATCTGGAGGGCCGGTAAGCAGACCGGCTGCAGGAGCGGGTGCGGTGCCTCGACGGTGGAGTGGGCCACTGGAGGCTAATGGAAAATGTCAGGGCCTATTCCTTGAACTACGCCCATTGCATTTAGTCATTGCTTGAAATCAGAAAATTGGCTGAAGAATGTCTTCTATGATCATGAGGACCTCAAGAGGAGACCATGATGGGACATACATTTGGTTTTTATAGAAGACGAAGGTTACACGTTTTAAACTTTATTTGTTCTTTCACATACAGGCTTTCCCCATCAAGGGTATGGATGTTCATGAACACTCCTTCCTTCATAACTCCCCATCATTCAGAGCTGATCAATGACCTTGTGCAATTATGTTGCTCTGTCTGTAGCAAGCTGCTTCCATTTAGCATTTCTGAAATTCTTCAGTGTGATAATGTCATCATTTTTCATCATTGTTTTAAACTATGCAATGCTATACAATGCTTCCAATGTGAGAGGCATGATTTAAGCTACAAGGCCTGGTCTAAATTTACTTACTTTACCAGGGTTAAAGGATTTTTTTTAGTTTAGAGATCAGAGAAAGTAATCTAGTATCTTAAACGGGGCTTAGCCATTGATCCTATTCTGCCATTGAATTAAATTGTAGAATAATTTGCATCTTAATTCATATTACATCTTAAATTGTATCATAATTCAAAAAATCTCAGGCAGAATAATTTTCTTTTGGGTGCAAGTACCAAATGAGTAATATGTTGGTGATTGCATTTTGCATTCATTTCCAAAATACAATTCCATTCACTTCAATCAAACCAACTTGAGTTAGATAGACCTCTAGGGGCTAGCAGAATCAAGGGATATGGGGAGGCACGGGTTACTGATTGTGAATGATCAGCCATGATCACAATGAATGGCGGTGCAGGCTCGAAGGGCCAAATGGCCTTCTCCTGCACCTATTTTCTAATTTTCTAAGCTTCAGAAGTGAACCGCAACACTCATCACTAACAACTGGGAATGATCTAGCCTTAACTTTTTGATGAAGAATCTTCCAGATGTCTACAGGGCTTTATGGGAAGAAGTTATTTCCGCAATCTCCTCAAAGTCATTTTAAGTTTGACCTGGGGTTCCAAGTCAAAGGAAACAGTTTACAATAAACCTTTTATCTTATGTATTATATTGGATCTTAATCTCCTATTTGAGGGAATAACAGACACCTCCTTGTAACCCACACAATTTAAGTTATTTTGTTCTTATAACTGTCTCACATTCAGGTTTTCCTCACCCAGGATGTGGATGTTCCTGAACACTGCTTCCTTCATAACTCTCCCTCAGTCAGAGTTGAAGAGCTTAGACCTTGTGTATTATTGGGCTCTATCTGCACCACACTGCCTCTGTTAAACATCCTTTTTTAGACCGGGTAACCTTTTGGTAAATCTACATTGCATTTCCCTCAAGGTCAATATCCCTTTCTGGAGAGAGAAAATTGAACACAATAATCTATTCCACCAAATAACAATTTTCTGGAGATAATGGATACATGTTGACGTGCTCTCTGCGAGGTCTCAGATAGATTGCCTTTGGCCTGGACTGCATTGAGATGGGAGACTAATTGAAAAAGCTCATTGACTGGAGCAACTGAAAAACAGTGGACTGAATTCAGCAAGAGTCTGAGTGACATTGCAGGAGTTAAAAAATAACTGTAATCCTATGTGACTATAAGATAACTTCAATCCCTGTGTATTCAAGTCCCGTTAAGGCAAAATGCAATAAAGATCGAGTTAGTTCCTTCTGCAAAAAAAACTCAGAAAGAAATGTCAAACAAGTATATTGATGTGGATGTTATTAATATTATAGCCTAGCTCCATGCCAAACATCTGATATTCAACTCTCTACCGATCTCCCACATGCAAATAACCCCCTCTATCCAAATGACAGCACAGTGAGAAGAGATGATACTTGAGTCAGTCAGTAGGAGGAAATTACAGAAGGTCATTTAAAGAGGAATAGCTGAGGCAAAGTATGTCAGTGGGGAAGTAAAGTGCACCAAAGAGAAGAAAGATCAAAAGTGGTATAGATATGTTTGAAGATTATTTGCTGCTTATTATGCCTAATAATTTAAGCCCACTTCACATTGGAGAATTTTAAGTACAGTCTCCCTGCAGATTACTCCACAACAAAACATGTAGGAGTGCAAATGCCTTGATGTAGTTTTAAGAAGTATTAATGAATGAATGGATCTGGGTATTCCTGGAACACAATACGCTTTCGTTAAGGAACTTCGAAATCTTGCAAATAAAAGTGTAATTGTGGAATAAATGGCAATTATGTTATTTCTGCCATACTTTGCTGCTATATTTCATATTACTCTTGCCAATATAGTTGGAAGCTAAGTGTCCAGCTGCCCCCATTAAACTCACTTAGGAATCCCAATTTAAACACATTTTCAAAGAACTGCCATTTAGACTGAAACATAATAAAGCTGGTGGCTAAATGTGGTTTGATTTATGGATTATTATGCATTTCTGATTGTTTTTAAATAACATGCTAAATGCATTGCTAATCAGAACTTGATATTTTCCATACGTTAGAGGCTCTTTTATACCCTGCGGCAATCTAGGCCTCTGCCTTCATTACAAAGACATGATTTGTTCAGAGAAAATTGGTGCCAATGTTAAATAAGCTTCATTATTTAATAGTTGAATGTGTAGCTTTAACGGCTATTTTGCGTTAAATCTTGAAATTGAACCGGACAAACTCAAATCTTTCTTAATCCTTCACAGTGGCAACATTATGATGTCCTGAAAACAGCCTGGCATTTCTAAAGGGAAAATTAAGACATAACAGCGGAAAAACTGATCCTTAAAGAGTCATTTGTGGGGCAGGGTTACAAGTTATATGATTAAAATACATTTATCTGAATGCATAGCATCGCATCTCCAGATTCAAAACATACTACTTCTACCAGCCAAATAATAACAAATAATCCTCCATCATTTTCACCACCTCCAACGTGACCCCACCACTTGCCACATCTTCCCATCTCCTCCTCTGTCTGCTTTCTGCAGAGACCGCTCCCTCCGTAACTCCCTGGTAAATTCGTCCCATCCCACCCCCTCTCCGGGCACTTTCCCTTGCAACCGCAGGAAATGCTACACTTGTCGCTTTACCTCCCCCCTTGACTCCATTCAAGGACCCAAGGAGTCGTTCCAGGTGCGACAGAAGTTCACCTGCACCTCCTCCAAACTCATCTATTGCATCCGCTGCTCTAGATATCAGCTGATCTGCATCGGTGAGACCAAGCGTAGGCTTGGCGATTGCTTCGCCGAACGCCTCTGCTCAGTTCGCAATAACCAACCTGATCTCCCGGTGGCTCAGCACTTCAACTCCCCCTCCCATTCCGAATCCGACCTTTCTGTCCTGGGCCTCCTCCACGGCCAGAGTGAGGACCACCGGAAATTGGAGGAGCAGCACCTCATATTTCGCTTGGGCAGTTTGTACCCCAGCGGTATGAACATTGACTTCTCTAATTTCAGGTAGTCCCAACTGTCTCCTTCCCTTGTTCAAGTAGGAATTGCAGATGCTGGAAAATCGAAGGTACACAAAAATGCTGGAGAAACTCAGCGGGTGCAGCAGCATCTATGGAGCGAAGGAAATAGGTAACGTTTCGGGCCGAAACCCTTCTTCAGACTGATGGAGAAGTCCTCAATTCTGCTGGTCCTCAATTCCCCTACTCTGGGCAAGAGACTCTGTGCATCTTTCTGGCTCTTGTTCCAAATTAATTAAACCAGGAACTTCATTACATTTCAATTTGAAAAACAAAGGTCACAGTCACTTGGCTTCTATTTTAATTAGACCACATTGTAGTTGAGGAATTCATGCAGATGAATTTAACATGAAACTAATTCTATGTATGTGGATTGAGATTTCTTCAGCCAACCCGAGATGCACCTCCTACAACTCAGCAGTATGAATATTGATTTCTCTAATTTCAAGTAACCCTTGCATTTGCGCTCTCTCTCTCTCTCGAGAGAGAGAGACAGAGAGAGAGAGAGAGGATGAGAGAGCGAGAGCAGAGAGAGAGAGAGGAGAGAGAGATGAAGAGAGAGAGAGAGAGAGAGTTAGGTAGAGAGAGAGAGAGAGAGAGAGAGAGAGAATAAAAAAAGAGAGAGGAGAGGAGGAGAAAGAGAAGCGAGGTCAGAGAGAGAGAGATAGAGAGAGAGAGAAGAGGGGAGAGAGGAGGAGAGAGAGAGAGGAGGGAGAGAGAGAGGGGGAGAGAGGGAGGGAGAGCGAGAGAGGAGGAGAGAGAGAGGAGGGGAGAAAGAGATAGATAGAGAGAGAGAGAGGAGAGAGAGAGGAGAGAGAGAGAGAGAGAGAGAGAGAAGAGAAGAAGATAGGAGAGAGAGAGAGAGTAGAGATGAGAGAGAGAGAGAGAGAGCAGAGAGAGAGAGAGAGAGAGAGAGAGAGAGAGAGAGAGAGAGAGAGAGAGAGAGAGAGAGAGAGAGGAGCGAGAGAGAGAGAGAGAGAGAGAGAGAGAGAGAGAAGAGTAGAGAGGAGAGAGAGGAAATGAGTAGAGAGAGCGAGAGAAGAGAGAGAGAGGAGAGAGTAGAGAGATCGAGAGAGATCGAGAGGAGACTCTTCTTCTTCTCTCTCTATCTCTCTCTCTCTCTCTCCTCCTCTCTATCTCTCTCTCCTCTCTCTCTCTCGCTTCTCTCTGCGTATCTCTCTCTCTCTCTCTCTCTCTCTCTCCTCTCTCCCCTCTCTCCCCTCTCCCCCCTCCCCCCCCCCCCCCCCCATTCCTTCACCACCATAATTCTCAGCAACCTTCTTCTAGTTTCACTAATACCCTGCTAATTTCACTGTTCCTATCCTATCTATTTATAATATATATTAATGATTTGGACGAGGGAATTGAATGCAACATCTCCAAGTTTGCAGATGACATGAAGCTGGGGGGCAGTGTTAGCTGTGAGGAGGATGCAAGGAGGCTGCAAGGTGACTTGGATAGGCTGGGTGAGTGGGCAAATGCATGGCAGATGTAGTATAATGTGGATAACTGTGAGGTTATCCACTTTGGTGGCAAAAACAGGAAAGTAGACTATTATTTAAATGGTGGCCGATTAGGAAAAGGGGAGATGCAACGAGACCTGGGTGTCATGGTACACCATTCATTGAAAGTAGGCATGCAGGTGCAGCAGGCAGTGAAGAAAGCAAATGGTATGTTAGCATTCACAGCAAAAGGATTTGAGTATAGGAGCAGGGAGGTTCTACTGCAGTTTTACAAGGTATTGGTGAGACCGCACCTGGAGTATTGCGTACAGTTTTGGTCTCCAAATCTGAGGAAAGACATTCTTGCCATAGAGGGAGTACAGAGAAGGTTCACCAGACTGATTCCTGGGATGTCAGGACTTTCATATGAAGAAAGACTGGATAGACTCGGCTTGTACTCGCTAGAATTTAGAAGATTGAGGGCGGATCTTATAGAAACTTACAAAATTCTTAAGGGATTGGACAGGCTAGATGCAGGAAGATTGTTCCCGATGTTGGGGAAGTCCAAGACAAGGGGTCACAGTTTAAGGAAATCCTTTAGGACCGAGATGAGAAAAACATTTTTCACACAGAGAGTGGTGAATCTCTGGAATTCTCTCCCGCAGAAGGTAGTTGAGGCCAGTTAATTGGCTATATTTAAGAGGGAGTTAGATGTGGCCCTTGTGGCTAAAGGGAGAAGGCAGGTACAGGATACTGAGTTGGATGATCAGCCATGATCATATTGAATGGCGGTGCAGGCTCGAAGGGCCGAATGGCCTACTCCTGCACCTATTTTCTATGTTTCAATGTTTCTATTATTTAATATAGCTGATTGCTTGTCTGGCTCCAATAAGAGCTCAAGGCTAATATTAAAAGGCATTTAAGTATCAATTGTAAACAACTTCAATACAAAATTAACAATTAGTCTTCTGGCAGAACTCAAAATACATATTATGGTATTTACCCTTACAATTTTATTGGATTAATTTGCTAATTCATGTGGATGTCAGTGCATGCCCTGATGTACATCAAAGCACAAAAGGATAATATATTTTTAACAACTATTTATTTCACTCCTGAATATGACTTTGAAGCCATTATATGATGAGTTATTGCTTCTTTTAACCTATATTCTTTATTCAGCATTGGCCTAATAATTCTGAATAAATCGCTGGGGTCCAGTCTTTCTCATTGAAGTAAGTTCAGATCTCTGCACGTGTGCTGTGGGTCCAGAATTTAGTGACAGATTCCAGGTGCAAAATCTATCAGTGCATCCCATCAATGAAGTCCCTAGGGGGGGACATATTTACTGGGATTCCTTGCTAGGTGGTGCTATCTGGTGGTTATGATACCAAATTGCATGTGATGGGCAGCGCAGTGTTAGAGTTGCTGCCTTACAACGCCAGAGAACCGGGTTCAATCCTGACTACAGGTGCTGTCTGTACGGAGTTTGCACGTTCTCACCTTGATCTGCATAGGTTTTCTCCAGGTGCTCCGGTTTCCTCCCACACTCCCACAAGACTTTACTTAAGTGAAATTATTCCTGGCTCGTTGGTCAACACTCTTTATCAGATTAGAATAATTGGGCTGTATACTCTATTATATATTGGGAGTTCATTGTCTTTAAGTATTTTTATAATGGTATGTCATTGGAAAGCTCTTCTTGCAGGGTTAATATGATGTATTATGCATGAGGGCCTCAACAAGCATTTAACATCACTACCACAACATACAGTATGTGCTTCAGAAGCCACATGGGCCTTAAGTATAAGGGTCAAAATGGAAAGAATGCTCACTGGAACCGAATATCAGTGATATGATCCATTGGGAATCTTGCACTGAAGATGACCACCAAATATCCATAATTTTCCGAGAGAATGCCGATGAGAACATTTGGAAGTAATGCATGATTACTGAGGAAGGCCATGCAGAAGGCCTTACATTTGCAATTCTTACACACAGAATAAGATCACTCCTCTGTAACTGCAGAAATTTGTCAAGCATCATCTCCATTGAATTATTTTGTTGGACACTTCTTGGATGTTTCTGAGTGCTATAAACTTTTAAACTTTCCAGGTCTGTGGTCAGTGAAGACTCATTTCAAAATGGAGACAGATGCACCAGTGCAGTGCTGAGGGAATCCTGCAGAGTTGCAGTGTCTAACCATCAATTCAATTCCAATGTCCGTGACACTATACACCTGCAACGACAGATTCAGCAAGGCCTGCAATGAGATCCGATATCTTAGGTAGTCTATTCAGCGTATGGCAGAATTTCTACTTCCACAGATGTCATCAGGCCAAGACATAGAAACATAGAAATAGGTGCAGGAGTAGGCCATTCGGCCCTTCGAGCCTGCACTGCCATTCGATATGATCATGGCTGATCATCCCTCAGTATCCCATCCCTGCCTTCTCTCCATACCCCCTGATCCCTTTAGCCACAAGGGCCAATGATACTTTGATCTTGCATATTAGCAGAACAAGGCTTACAGGTGATCCCAGACTGACCTTTGACTGCACAATCCATTGCAGCCATGGTCCAAGGGAGTGCATTCTTTAGTGGACATAAAAGATTTCAAGCTATATTTCAAAGTAAAGATACCCCAAATGTCCTGTTAATAAATAATCCCTTGGACAACATACTAAAGAAGCAAATTATCTGATCATCATCACATTGCCGTTTAAGGGAGCTTGCCTGGTAGCACATTTTTCAGATTGCAGTAGAAATGTCTTATTTATCTCAAAGCATCATATACAGAGGTTTTGAAAGTACATGAGGAAATGACCATATTTTTCCCATTTCAATGTAAAGTTAGTTCTAAGAGCATTTATATAGTTCAAACAAAATCTATCTCTCCTGAATAGATGATGTTTAGCAGTTGGTAATAAACATTTTAGGTATTATGAAGATGAAATATGATATTTATAAAACACTTATTGTGGACATGATTTGTGAGAGGCCCATTTTTTGTGCTTGCCATAATATGCCACAATAGCTAGCGACACAGCAACCGTAATTCACTGCTGTCATTTTGAGTACTTTTGTGTGTGTCCTACTTTCCATTGTTACAGATATTTTAGAGTATAATATAGCCCTCGCACTTGCTCTGACAGATATCAATAATAACTAGGATTAAAAACAGGCACAATCTGTCTAAAGTGCTGAACACATTCCTACGCATGTATTCCAACTCGCTCCTGAGAGACTGGAAGTGATTGAAGGCACAAATAAAAAGGTCTTTTGCATCTCTTTACAGTTCTGTTTTGCTTTAATATGTCATCTCCATTTTGATTCATGAACCTAACATTTTTAGTTCTGTATTTTTTAACTTGAATCAGTTTCTATCACGCTCCTCCCATTTTAAAATTGTTCTGTGCTCCATTTTTGTGCCCATTCTTTCCATCACATTTAATTTAATCTTGCATTTTCTAAGTTTCTTGTAACTTGACAAAGGTTAATCATCTGAAATAAATAATATTGTTCTGAAAAGTTCTAGCCTGCCCCATAGCTCAGCATATCAAGTCCTGGCAACAGCCTCATACATCTTCTCTGCACTTTTTCCAGTTTAATTACTTCCTTCTAAGAGCATGGTACTGAACACAGTTCTACAAATGTGGCCTCACCAACGCCTTGTACAACTGCTAAGTAACATGTCTGAAGAAGGGTTTTGGCCCGAAACGTTGCCTATTTCCTTCACTCCATAGATACTGCTGCACTCGCTGAGTTTCTCCAGCATTTTTGTGTACCTGCAAAGTAACATTCCTACTTCTATACTCAATACCTTGGCTAATTAAGGCCAATTTACCAAGAGCCTTCTTGATGATCCTATCTACCTGTGACACCACATTCAGCAAACTATGTACCTGTACGCCTAGGTCTTTCTATTCTACATCACTCCCCAGGGTCCCACGATTTACTGAAGATCCTGCCCTGGTTTGACTTCACAAAATGTGTCAGTATAGTGCCTGCAGATTGTTGGATTCTTTCTGTTGCCTGAATTTCTTCATTTCTCCTGGATGGACATACACTACAATTGAGATGGATAAATCTGATTCCAACCTTTACCAAAACTTCTTTATATCTCAGAGTCTCTTTTGTGCATAGCAATCTTTGTTATCTTTGGATTCAACCTATGGGGATTTCCATGGCATCGGTCTGCCCATGGAAATTCCAACCCATGTGCTGGATCACCTGTGAGTGACACCATGCTCCAGAGGAGTGAGATGAAGATTGCGATTCTGTAGACTGATGAAGTACTAGGATCTAGTCTGGTGAATGCATCATTTTGTCCAGATGGCATTTCATGTAATCAATTCAGGCAAATACGTGAGTGCTTAAAAGATATCAGTTGTGATGGTTTTTCCACACACTTATCCTAAACACAAGTAGTTTTAAATAAAATCTTGTAACAACACCACGTCAGCACACAATGTTGGAAATCTCCATTTGTAGGTTGAAACCATGGCTGATTTACTAAATGAGCATGACTTATCTGTGCATAGAAACACTGGAATAGGTTAAGCCACTTGGTTCTGTCATTAAAATAAGTCACAGTTATACCGAAACATTGCAAGTACTAAAAATAAATACAGGAAACATTGGAAATATTCAGCATATCAGGCAGCAACTGTAGTGTGAAAGACATTGTTCACGTTGAAGTGTGTAAAACTTTCATCCAAACTAGAAAGAGTTGACAATGGACAGGTTTTAAGCAAGTACAGAGGCGGGAGGAGAGAAGGAAGGGAGGAAAATACAAAAGGATAATTTGTTATATAGTGGAAGGCAGACAAGATTAAAATAGAATGGAGTTTCTTGCATACAAATGGGGACTCGAGATGGACATATAAGAAGATCGAAAGGTGGGAATGGGTACCATTCTAAGCAGCTTGAAAAGTAGGGGGAGTGGATATGATCTGAAAATTGTAAACGCAAATATTGAATGAAGACTTTTTGTATGTGGTCCTCAAAAAAGATAGAAGTTATTTTACAGGATGGTGGGCTCTTACATTCCTGTCTAAAAATAGTGGAGCAGTACGAATGTGACAACTTCAAGCCAGTTAGTGTAATGTTCCTGACAGGAAAACTGTCAGAGATGATCATCTGGATGGAAAGGAGAGTGACTGATCATTTTTCAGACTGAAATAAAATATAGAAAGGAATCATTTCAGGGTCAACATTAGTTCACTGTCAATTTGAGGAATACTGAAGACCTGGAATTAGGGAAGATGGTCTACAATCAATGGAAAAGACAGTTTGATGTGAGACATTATGTTCATTGTGTCATTGAAAATGAATGGCATATTTATGAAGGGTTGTATCTACTGGCAAGGAAAATTGAAAAAAAAACTGAGAAAGAAATATTCAGTTTAATTAATAGAGTTCAAAAGGAAGGAAGTGATGCTAAACCTGAAGGAATCAAACTGTGAACTTTGGTTGAGAAATAAACATAGATAGGTACAGCACAGGAACAGGCCTGGTAGTTTAGTTTAGAAATACAGTGCGGAAACAGGCCTTTCGGCCCACCTCCAACCAGTAATCCCTGCATATTAACACTACCCTACACACACACAATAGTGACAATTTTTAATTTTTTTTTAAATTTCATTTTTTAAAAATTAACCTACAAACCTGTACATCTTTGGAGTGCGGGAGGAAATTGAGGATCTCGGAGAAAACCCATGCAAGTCACAGGGAGAATGTACAAGCTCCATACAGATAAGCACCCAAAGTCAAGCTCTAACCAGGGTCTTTGGCGCTGTAATGCAGTAGTTCTACCTCCACGCGACTGTGCCGCCCTATGCTATGATGTCTGTGCCAACTATGATGCTAATTTAAACTGCACATTGTTTATGTCCCTCAATTTCCTCTTGTTCATGTGTCTGTCAAAATGCCTCTTAATCCTTGCTTTTATATATACATTCATCACTTCCCCTGACAGTGCATTTCAGGCACCCACCACTCTCAATGTAAATTAAAATTGCATCGTAAACCCCCTTTAAACTTTCCCTTTTTCACCTTAGAGCTATGACCTTTAGTATTTGGCATTTACACCAGGTGAAAGAGATTCTGTACTACCTACCCTGTTAACTGTGAGGCCAGAGAAATACAATGACCACTGTTATCAATATTTATGACTTTAATAGCCAAATTCTGCAACATTTAATGGATAATTCATGTGGAAATATAGAAAATAATGGAAAAGTAATAGTGAAATGCCATTTTTGTAAAATTAATGATAAATTGTAATTCATAGAGTAATGTTTCATCACAAGTAAATAGCAATTTGCATTTTAATAATGCCGAGATGCATTCATTCGTCATTATATTTTTCAGGAAAATCAAGGACAATATGCTTCAAAAATTATTCACAAATAAAAGTCCTTTGGCAATGTTTTGAAATATATATTGTTGCAGTATGAATACATTTGGGTCATTGTACAACAATGATTGTCCTCAACTACCATAAATTCTGGGTAACATTGCTATCAAATTATGATAAGGTTTCTGGAACCAAATAATCCCACCTAGTCACCAACAATCATTTCACAGATTCATAAAAATACTATCTATTCTCATTCATAGTTAATATAGATCCCTTTAAATTCTGGTAATATATAAAAAATACCATGATTTCAATACAACTATCAGAGTTTTGATTAAAATAAGTTTAGGCAGCTTTATATTTTCTTATTAAATTGTGAAATAAAAATGACCATAGGTTTGCACGCATCAGCTATCAATTTCATCGATTCCTGATAGATCACCTGTGAATGAAAATTATCCCAACAATTTTTTTAAACTATCAAACAGAAGGCAATCTCCCTGTAGCTGTATACAAACAGCAACAAATTGCTAGATGTACTTGTGGTGAGATTCCTGTGTTGAAATCCGATTAATGATACGTTGCTTCATTTACCTCCTTCTTAGCTTCCACATATAGTCTTGTTACTGTCCAATGATGCCCTGCCATTTCATTAGGAAAGCCAAACAATCCTCAGACATTTTCAAGATGTTCCTAATTCTTTCATCATAGATGCGAGCTGATGAGAGCTGTGAGAAATACTCAAAAAGTAATTGGACTGAAATGTATTTACCTTTTCAGGTTGAACCTCATAGGTCAGCGCAATGCAGTACATAAATACTGAACGGGCAGTGGGTTAGATGGCAACCACTTGAACTCCCCTCTCCGCTGCTGGACTCACTGAGTTTGGGCCAAACACATACATCTTAAGCTACACATCTCTCAGGACCCTCAGCGTTATGCTGGTCATTACTGGTATATCAAGCACAGTTCCTATCATTTGAATGGTAAAGTTATGCAAAACTAGTAATAGTTTAGAGTAATTAATATTAATGATTTATTTAATTAACATTCAGCTGAAAGTAATCTTAGATACATTTATTTTTTAATTAATTAAATCTGTTCCAGCTGTTTTAACATCTGATTACCAGAGAATTTTAGACACAGTTGAAGGGACCTTTGACACCACAAGCTGTGAGAAGGCCTTCAGGAATGTCCAGGGGCATGGGTGGTCTAGTTGTTCCTCATGAACATCCGCAGTTCCTTCCTGCACAAATCAAAACTATACCTGAGTACAATCAAGCCATACACATATACAACAGGTTGAGCAAAGAGAAAAATACCAGAGTACAGAATATAGTGTGACAGCGTTGTAGTGTTACAATTACAAAGAATGTACGCTTTTCTTTTAAATGCAAGGGTCGTAATGAGGTAGGTCGAGGGATCAGGACTGCATCCTGAATTTATGGGATGACTATTCAGTGGTCTGATAACAATGGGGATGAAGCTGTTCCTTAATCTGTTGATATATGCTTTCATTTTCTGTCTGATGGGAGAAGGTCAGGCAGCATCTCTGGAGAGAAGGAATGGGTTCAGGGGGAAGGGAGATAGACAGATAAGGAAGTGTGAAGGTGTGAAAACAGGACAAAGGGAATGAAATCAAGGAAAATGTAGAATATATCATAGCAATCAGAGATAAAATGAAGTCAGAGACAATAAGACTGGTCAGAGAACTGGGAAGGGGAGGGATGGAGAGAGAGAGAAAGCAAGGGCTACAGTTAGATAAGTCAATGCTCATACTGCTGGGGTGTAAGCTGCCAAAGCCAAATATGCGGTGCTGTTCCTCCAATTTGCGCTGGGCCTCACTCTGACAATGGAGGAGGCCCAGGACAGAAAGGTCAGTGTGGGATTGGGAGGGGGAGTTAAATTTTCCAGCAACCGGGAGATCAGGTAGGTTCAGGCAATAAAAGTTCAGGTGACCTTTATCACCACTGCCAATACTATTGTTGTGATGAAGATTTTCTACAATTAATGTCATCTCATGGCAGAACTCAATATTGTCTCATTGGTGGAGTGGGAAATGCTTGAGCCTTTGTCCTTGAAATGCCCCCAATAAGTGAATTGAGTTGGGACTGTAAATATAATTCAGCAGAAGAAAAAGGAGCAAGCTAATATATCATGAGCAATTTTCAACATTGATGATGAGAGTTGGGGCTGGATGCAAAACTGAGGCCACTATCATGGATCCAGCATTTGCCGGTGACATGAGCTCAGATTTGAACCTTAGTCTGAATTATGCATGTGCATATCGACATTTCTTGCTGCGTGTTAAAGAGCACAATATCACATGCATATATACAGTAACATTTATGGATTTTACAGAGGCTAACTTAGTGAAGTATACATTCCAGATGAAAAATCAACAAAATCCCTCATGGATTAATTTGCAATTCATTTAATTAAAATTCTGCACTTTAGTGATGCTTTGCACACCTTGTGCCAGAACATTTTTAGCCGGCTTGGAAGATTAAGCAGTATCACTTTGCATGTGTTGAACAAAGATGCACAGGCATTTTCAGCAATATTTAATTTATAAACTTTATTAAGAGCTGCAATCATTTGTTTCAACTATTTTGAACCAAATCATATTATTTCAATTGAACCTTATGTAGGATGTTTTAGTTAAAAATTATATTTGAGGCATTGAGTAGACTGTTAAAAAGGGAGATAAAAGAAAAGAGGGTAGATAAAGAGGGTAGATAAAGCACTGGGTCTGAGTGGGATGTGTCCTAATATCAAGGAAAATCACGGTGGCACAGCAGTAGAGTTGCTGTCTCACAACATCAGAAAAACGGGTTTGATCCTGACTATGGTTCAAAAGACACAAAAAGCTGGAATAACAGCGGGACAGGCAGCATCTCTGGAGAGAAGGAATGGGTGACATTTCGGGTTGAGCCCCTTCGTCAGACTAAGGGTGCTGTCTGTAATGAGTTTGTACGTTCTCCCTGTGATTGCTTAGGTTTTCTCCAGCCCCTCTGGTTTCCTCCCACACTCCGACAACACACTGGTTTGTAGGTGAATTGGCTTCAGTAAAATTGTAAATTATCCCTAGTGTGTAGGATAGTGCTATTGTGTGGGGTGATCACTGGTCGGCGCGGGCTGAAGAGCTGTTTTCATATTATATCTCTAAAGTCTAAAGTCGATAGAAAAGGGAGGCTCCATGGAGGAGGTTCTGCCCATAATCTTCCATTGTTTCTTAAATCCGAAAGTGGTGACACATCACTGAAAGACTGTAGATATTGCATTCCAGTTTAATATAGAAATAAATTCAAAAGGGAATTTAAATACCCAATCATGACAATGTAAACTATACCTAATCTCTTTTCTATTATTTTCTTTAAGTATGTCTACCAGAGATAGCATCATATCCTCACCAGTATGTTTTCTATCACAATGTCAGCAAAGCAGATTCAGATTTTTGGCTGATTATTGCACTTGAAAATTGAGTACATCCATACTTTGTGCATGACAGGCGTATTTTAAACTATGACTCACTCTTCAGCACTCAACATCAGATAAGGTATTAGAAATGTTTAAATAAACTGAATGTTAAATTGATGGGTTATTAAAGCGTATTAATAGCCAGGCCATGGAACTGCCTTTTGATTGAGTTGTAGCCCAGTCATTTTATGTTAATTCCAGTTAATAACAAATACACTTTGGGGCCACACAGCTATTTTCCCACAGATATTGCCTATGATTTGTGAATAACTTGTGCAGAACGTTGCGGTCAATTGACAAATGCATTTAAATGCAGGTTTTATGCACAATTTTTAATAATTATGCAACATTAATTCTTGCGTTCCTTTGCATTTTGGTCATTTTCAGAGTGATGGCAAAGTTGATTCTCCTGATAACCTACCACAATATTATGAGTAGCTCCTGAATTTCCTTAGATCTGCAATAAATCCAAAAGTTTATATGGTAATAGATTGTGTCCCATACAATTTGCAAGAACCTCAGAATTCCTTGTGGGAACGCAATGAGACTCCATGCGAATACTTAACAAAAACAGCTAAATTGTTAATAAGGGATAATAAAAAGAAAAGTTTGGGGCTGATTAACTTCCGGCAGCCTGTTGAAATGTAATTCACAATCTATCACATTTTTCTTATTTGCGTTTTAAGTATTAAGTAGTACAACAAATTGCTTTTACAGCATATATCATTGAACAGTATGTTCATTCTGTCTCTAGCAGCCGAAAAGAGCTCCAAGCTTTATCTTTTCAACCACTAGGTACATTGAAGATTACGAATGAAAGGAAATGCTCTGATTTGTAACTAGTAAGGTTTTATCTGCGAAGGATCAATGTTGGTGTCACAATCCCAGAGTCATACAGCAAAGAAATTGGCCCTTTGGCCCAATGAGTCTGCACTGACCATCAATCACCCACTTACACTGATGCTACACCATTTAATTTTGTTTCATTTTCTGCACTGTGCTATCAATTCCCCAGGTGCAACCAGCCCCATACACACTAAGTGCAATTTACAGTATTCAGTTAATCCACCATCATGCACGTCTTTGGAACCGTGCAGGAAACCCACGTATCATCTACTGAGAAATTGTGCAAGCTCTACACAGAGAATGTCAGAGATTCGGATCCAACCCAGGTCCCTGGATCTATGAGGTATCAGCTCCACTAGCTGTGCCACTGTGCTGCTCCAAAAGCCACGTCGCCACCCTGTTGATGTTGATGTACCTTACTGTAACAAGATGGCAACTAAATGAATACCGCAACACATGCCAATGTGCAAGAAAGGGTATATTATTGGATGGTCCTTGCTAGATATACTCTAGAAGCTGCGAAACTATAGTTCTATCACTTGTCCACGATTAACCCTAATGAAAAGTGAGCAGCAGTGAGTTACCAGAGGCAGTGTACTATAATGAAATGAAATCCATTCCTGATGCACCGTGAGCCTGCAGTGTTCAGTGTGTTGTATATATAAAACTAATGGGCCAGATAGATGCAGAGACACAGCCACAGCTAGCACTTCATATGAAAAGGCCACAGTTTAAGTTCTTCCAGCCACTGTATGCTAGGGAGCTGAAACCAGTGCTATAATCCCATGGAATTATCACTCATCTGAAAGGAAAGATAATGCCATGCTGATATATGCTGCTTAACCCTGGTGGGCAAATGTCTTGTACTGTGAATGGAAACATTATGGATGAATGTTTCCAGAGTTTATGAATGAAAGGGAAAGGAAAATGAAAATTTCCAATGTTTATGAATGAAGAAGACTGGAACAGAAAAAAAAATGTTTTGTGTGTGCGCATGTGCGCATGTGCGCATGTGCGCACGCGTTCGTGTGTTTTGTGTGTGTATGTGTGTGCTTGTGTGTCTGTGTGTGCGCATGTGTGCATGTATGTGTGTGTTTGTGTGAATGATATGTGTGTGTGGGATGCATAGAAACTTAGACTGTTATCTTCACCGTGACTACCATTGAGAACTCATATGTGGCATAACAATATCTTCCCAGCTCAGTACTAATTACTTACTCTGTTACACAAGACAATTACTTACATTATCTTTCCAGTCCACTCCACACTACACTGACATCCCATCAGCATTTGATATTGCAGCTGAACTCTTTCACCTGTAACGTAAGTGTTGATCCATTGATCATTCAATCCCCTGATCATCGGTTGTCCTGATAATCCCTGACATCTGTGTAGGAAGGAACTGCAGATGCAACTGCAGAAACCGAAGATAGACACAAAAAGCTGGAGTAACTCAGCGGGACAGGCAGCCACTCTGGAGAGAAGGAATGGGTGACTTTTTGGGTCAAGACCCTTCTGCTGCCTGAAGAAGTGCCTCGACCGGAAATGTCATCCATTCCTTTTCTCCAGAGATGCTGCCAATCCCTGGCATCTAATCCCCTAACCCTATGAAACCTGACCACTCCCTCCCTCCAAGGCTCTACTCTCTACTCTGATCCCTAATCCTCCTAAAACCACTGAGACTTATGCTTCTATAACCAATCCACTCCTGTGCCTCCTTGTTCATGTATATCCTTGATCATCAACCATATCTCCCTATGCTGTAAATAACTCTTTCTAAGCTTCCCCCCAGTCTAGTTTCAGTCAATAAAATACTGAGTCATGCACTTGCACATCTAAACTTTATTTTGGATGCGCAAGTTCCCCACTACTATACCTAACCACCGCGGGTTCGGTCCTTGTATCTGCTTGGCCAAGCCCTTCTAGCCTTGTGCAAGCAGAGACACTCCAAAAGGTCATGCAGTCCCAAGTGTTCTTCCAGAAGATCGACACAGGACCTTGTGGGAGATTCCTTTTATAGGTCCCCGAACATTGAGGGACCGAACCATATGCGGGGTGGTCTCTTTACAGTCCAATAACAGATATTGATTAACACAGTACATGATAGACATTTCCCTAACCCAATAATACAGTAACCAATACATTGTATTCAAATGGAGCTTCTGGAAGGAAGCAAACATAGCAACATTTGCCAGATATTCAAGAAACCCAGAAAAGGCTCAACACTTAACCCAATCAACATCTAGTAAAGTGAAGCTTTGGAACAATATTTACAATGTGTATGTCTGGTTTGCATTCACCCAATCCATTTCATGCAATTTACATCTAATTGTAAGAATCTGCAGATGTCCCATTCTCTCCCTGCAACTCTTAACTGGGCTCTAGACAAGCTGGCACCAATCTGCAGCTTATCCCATTTCTGCAGAAGGCACATTTAAATTGACCAAATGGCCTAGCAGCCCAGAAGCCTTTACTCAATTGTAGTGTTCTTGCATATCCAATTTGACCAGAATTAACAATGCTTTAACCATTCTTTGGTCACAACTGGACACAAAGTGCTGAAGCAACTCAGCAGGTCAGGTAGCATCTCTAGAGAATATGATAATAATAATAATAATAATAATATCTTTTATTGTCATTGCACGTCAGTGCAACGAGATTTAGTGTGCAGCTCCACTGATGTACAAGAAAGGTAAATAAATACAATACATAAATAAGCAAGCTGAATTGATTGACGTGACCATCTGAGGGAGACTGTCCAAAGGGGGTGGGTGGGGGGGCACTCATTAGGGCCGGTTCAGAGCCGCTATAGCTCTTGGGATAAAACTGTTCCTGAGTCTGGAGGTTCGGGCGTAGAAGGCCTTGTAACGTCTGCCGGAGGGAAGTAGTTGAAACAGACCGTGGCAGGGGTGTGATGAGTCCTTATAGATGCTGAGGGCCTTCCTGAGGCACCGCGTGTGGTAGAAGCCCTCCAAGGCTGGTAGCTCTGTCCCGATGATCCGCTGCGCTCTGTTGACGACGTGCTGAAGAGCTCTCCTCTCCGCCTCTGTGCAGCTGAGATACCACACAGAGATGCCATACGTTAGTATGCTCTCTGTGGTGCAGCGGTAGAACGTTGTCAGCAGCTGTTGGGGCAGACCAGTCTTTTTTAATGTCCTCAGGAAGAACAGTCATTGCTGTGCCTTCTTGACCAGCGCGGCGGTGTTCGTGGACCATGTGAGGTCTTCTGAAAAGTGAGTGCCCAGAAACTTAAAGCTGGACACTCTCTCCACACTTTCCCCGTAAATGGAGATTGGGGCGTATTCTCCAGAATGGGACCTCCTGAAGTCAATAATCAGCTCCTTGGTCTTGGAGGTGTTTAGTGCCAAGTTGTTATTGGCGCACCAGTCCGCCAGGTTCTGCACCTCCGCTCTGTAGTTTGTTTCATCACCGTTGGTGATCAGCCCAATCACTGTTGTGTCGTCTGCAAACTTCACGATGGTGTTGGTGTCGAATGCAGGGACACAGTCGTGAGTGAAGAGGGAGTAGAGCATGGGGCTTAGTACACAACCCTGTGGTGTGCCGGTGCTCAGGTGATGGTGGAGGACAGGTGCGGGCCCAGTCTCACTGCCTGCGGTCGCTCCGTGAGAAAGTTCAGGATCCAAGCGCATATCGGTGAGCTGAGGCCTAGCTGGTGGAGTTTGGTGGTGAGCTTGGTGGGGATGACCGTATTGAATGCAGAGCTATAGTCAATGAAGAGCATCCTCACATACGTGCCCTGTCTGTCCAGGTGAGTCAGGACAGTGTGAAGGGCCAGAGAGATGGCATCCTCTGTCGATCTATTTGCCCTGTATGCAAATTGATGGGAGTCCAGTGAGGCAGGGATGCTCCTCCGCCCTCACCGGAGCACCATCTCAGCCCCGAGTCATGCCGTTGCCACCGGAACGCCAGAACGCCGCCACTGCTCCGAATTCGGCCAGCCTCGCATTGGTAAGTCCAGGATTTAGATTAGATTAGATTTGATCTTTTATTTATCATTCAGACCTTTCGGTTTGAACAAAATTTTGTTGCCTGCAGCCATACATATAATAATAAACAATAAAACACACAATAAACACAAATTAACATCCACCACAGTGAGTTCACCAGGCACCTCCTCACTGTGATGGAGGCAAAAGTCTTAAAGTCACTGTCTCTTCCCCTCCTTATTCTCCCTCTGCGCTGAGGCGATCCAGGCCTCCGATGTTGTTACCCCACCGGGCGATGGTAAGTCAGTCCCGTGGCTCAACCGAGCTCCGCGAACAGGCCGGTTCAAGCTCCGCGGCCCGGGGTGGTCGAAAATGCTGCCCTCCAGTCCAGCGGACGCAGCTGTTGCTGCGGGAGCTCCGTAAAAACAGGCACCAGCCTGTGACCTGTGAGCTCCCGACGACGTCGTCCACTGGCCCGCGGCCGAGCCCCGGATTCAGGTCGCCGCTGCCAGAACGTCGCCTCAGCCACCGGAGCACCGTCTCAGCCCTGAGTCGTGCCGCCCTCACCGGAGCGCCGTCTCAGCCCCGAGTCGTGCCGTTGCCACCGGAACGCCAGAACGCCGCCACTGCTCCGAATTCGGCCAGCCTCGCATTGGTAAGTCCTGGCTGGCTCTGCTTCCGGAGCCTCGAGGTCGGTCGCAGTTGGAGGCCGCCAGCTCCACCATTAGGCCTCAGCGCAGACGGAGGCAGAGAAGGGGGGATACGACAGAAAGAGTCGCATTCCCCCGAAGGAAGAGACAGAAAACCATGTTCCCCCCCCCTCCCCCACAGATAACACAACCTAATAAACTAAAATTTAAATAAAACAAAACAAAAAAAAACAACAAAAAAAGTAAAAACAGACGGACTGCAGGAGAGCCGCAGCCGTTCAACAGCGCCACCACTTCCGGAATAGGTGATGTTTCAACCCTTCAACACAGTCATAACTCATGGCTGCAATATTGGATTTCCTCACTGATCTTTAGCCTTTTCTACTCCTGACATCACTGTCAATGCTCATGGGCCTTCTGCCCAATCCTTCATTGAACATTGGCCATAGTCCACAATGCTCCTTGTCTCTATCCCTCTCCTTCATAGCACCCACCTCCCGTTGTCTGAGAACCCAATGCAGCGAAGGCAAAAATGGCTTCAGTGGCACCTTAGTGCAATTGAAGTTTGTGGCGAGGTCCACAATCAACATGCGGATCAGTACATCATGCAATACCCACCCTGCACACTTACTTGGGTCCACTAAAACCTCTAGGCCTCAGAGGTTTATTCCATTGGATTCACTTTTACAAATATGGGCAGAATTTCATTATTTTGTAAGATGGTACCAAATACTGGATTTTATTTTTATCTTTTTTGCAGAAACACATTTTAATGTTATAACTGAAACTACTTTGAGAAGCTGCATTTGTTCCCATTTAAACCAAATGTATTGTGACTTTAAATATTGGGCAAGATATGTGCTCAGTCACTTGAAAATAACTGTAGTCTATGTCAATGAAATTATCAATTAGCTTAACTAGTTATGCTTAGCAAATAACCATACGATTTAAAAGAGACATTGCTGTCCAAATAATTATTTTATTGATCAAATATAGTCTGATTGCACATGTATAACTGTATACAAAAAGCCAGAATCAAGAGCCAACAGTGTTTAATTGTCATATTTACTGAAAACCGAACAATGAAATTCTAAATTGCTGCAGCATAAATAAAGTTTACAATGAACAAAAGAAATCAATAAATCAAAAATATATTAGTGCAAAAAAAATTAGTGTAGCCAAGAAAGTTCATAGTTTAGTTGGTGTTTGTTTAGTTTAGAGATACAGGCCTGAGGCCCACCAAGTCTGCGCAGACCTGCAATCCCCACACACTCACACTGTCCTACACACAACAAGGACCATTTTCAATTTTACCAAGCCAATTAACCTACAAACCTGTACATCTTTGGAATGTGGGAGGAAACTGGAGCTCCCAGAGAAAACCCACGCAGGTCATGGGGAGAATGTACAAATTCCACACAGACTGCACCCATAGTCGGGATCGAACCTGGGTCTTTGGCGCTGTTAGACAGCAACTCTACCGCTGTGCCACAGTGCCGCCCGTAATTGCATTTACCTTTCTATAACAATAACAATTCTCAAAATGAAATCATTCAGAATTATTCATTGTTATGTTAATAAATTAATTTGGGCAAGGTGAGGGGGAAATTGGTCTTTTGTCACTAACATTATAAAACACCATAAAAGTGCTACAATTTTTTTGATTAACTTGAAACAGTAAATTAAAAGGATTTTTTAAAACTCTATTGATCTCAAGTTCTCATGTCATTCTTACAAACATCTTACAAATCAGAGCTAGTATTACATTGCAGTGAGTTACTGAAAGAGTTTGAAACCAGTTTGTTAAATGTCACTCGACTGAAATTAACATCATTAAATATTAGAGGATGTGATGCATGTCATTATATTTTTTGATACATCGGTAAGTATCAACAAGCTTTACAGTTTTTGTCGTCTTTCTTACATGTTTATAAATAAAAAACCTCTTAATTAAATTTTTGCTTTCCAATTTTGAAGCTTTGAATTTGTAACTTGATTAAAATTCATCTTTTCCTTGTAATGCAATTAGTTTAAACTAAAATCTGCCTGCATTGATTTGTGTAGTCATTACAATTGTTACTGTTAAATATAAATCGATAGGACATTGAGCTATAATCAAGATTAAATTTGGTGCATAATACTAATTCCATTGCGACTTTAATGCCAACTTTGTCACCGCAACAATCTTTTATTAAATATACTAGTTGGAGTGTTGTAATCCTCGTTTACTTTTGTTTGGAGGTACAGAGTGGAAACAGGCTATTCGGCTCACCGAGTCTGCGCCAATCAGCGATTCCCGAACACGAATACTATCCTACACACTAGGGACAATTTACCCTTTTACCAAAGCCAATTAACATACAAACCTGTGCATCCTTGAAGTGCGAGAGGAAACTAGAGCACCCGGAGAAACCCACGCAGGTCACAAGGAGAACGTACAAACTCAGAACAGACAACACCCTTAGTCAGAATCGAACCTGGGTGTCTGGTGTAATGCAGCAACTCTACCACTGCGCCACTGTGCCACCCCTAATTGTTAACATCACAAATTCATTGAATGTAAAAAGTGCTGTCTTTCTCTCAGAGGATAGTGAATGTTTGGAATTCTATTCATCAAAACAACGTGGAATTCAGTATGTGAATATTTGAAACACAGAGTGTGGATAGATGCTGAATAAGCAAAGGGTTAAAACATATAAGGTTATTTGTGGATTAATGATTGAACTATAGTTTTGCAGATGTTACAGATCACCCATGGCGTCAAAGACATGAGGTGCTGAGTGACCCAATTTCTCTGGTAGTGTATTGTAGAACCAACACGGGGGACAAATTATTTTAGATTTAGCATAGTGAAATGATATATGGGTTAATTAATCATGCAGGTAAGGATCCTTAATGAAGAGAAATGCTAAATAATAGAATATCATACAGAGATTGAAAATGATTTATTTCAATTGGTCTTGGGTCATAAATTTAAATGTAAAACTACAAATGTACATGACATAGGTTTGTTCTGGCTGATTGGGGGACTAAAATAAAACTTATGGCAGTAAATGCAACAAAGGGATTAACCCTTTGAAATATTAACAAATAAATTACAACTTTTTAAGATACATAAACCTAAAATGAAAAATGGTCCAGCTGTGATCATCAAGGAAAGTTGAAAAGTAATTGATCAAAGGGAAAAAAGGCTTGAAAAAGCTTGAAATGAGGCTTTCTTGATCGACTCAAAAAGCTGGAGTAACTCTTTTCATTTTAATATTTAAGGTTTTATTTTGAAGTTTTTACAACCTTTTATCATGCTTCTTGCTAGGGTTACTCTTATAGCCTTGCACCTCCTTTGCGTAAACCTAATTCCAGGATACATTATGTGCAAAAAGGAATGCAGATGCTGGTTTAAACCAAAGATAGACACAAAATGCTGGAGTAACTCAGTGGGACAGGCAGCATCTCTGGAGAGAAGGAATGGGTGAAGTTTTGGGACCTCCTCCAACCCCATCTACTGTATCCGTTATTCAAGATGTGGACTCCTATACATCGGCGAGACCAAACACAACACCTTCCCTCAGCCCGCGTGAACCAACCTGATCTTCCGGTTGCTGAAAGAACGTCACCCATTCCTTCTCTCCAGAGATGCTGCCTGTACTGCTGAGTTACTCCAGCATTTTGTGTCTATCTTTGGTTTAAACCAGCATCTGCAGTTTCTTCTTACATATAAATATTATATGTAAGAATTTATATTGAATAACATATTTACTTTATTAGACATCTAAGAAGATCCAGCATGTCCCTGATGATTCTCTTGAACTTCTACAAATGCATCACAAGAAGTATTCTGACTGGATGCATCTCAGCCTACTCTGGCAGTTGCTCTACTCTTGCCGAATGGACCTACAGAATGCCGTGAATGCAGCCCAATCCAGTACATGCTCGTCATTCGCTTCCATTCAGGAAGGCAGGAAATACCATCAAAGATTTTTGCCGCACTGTCCATTTCCTTTTTCTCTCTTCTACCTTCTGGCAGAGATATAGGGGCTGGAAAGCCCAATGTCCAGACTTAAGAATATGGGTGTCAGAGGTTATGGGGAGAAGGCAGGAGAATGGGGTTAGGAGGGAGAGATAGATCAGCCATGATTGCATAGACTTGATGGACCTAATTCTGCTCCTATCTCATATGATCTTATGATCTTAATGCTTTATTTCCCACTTCTCTCAGATTCCTGAACCAATCACCTCTTTTGCATACCCTTCTGGGAGATGCTGTTTTATTTATTTATTCAGCAGGACAGACACCATCTCTGGAGAAAATGAATTCCTTCTCTCCAGAGATGCTGCCTGTCCTGCTGAGTTGCTCCAGCATTTTGTGTCCATCTTCAGTGTAAACCAGCATCTGCAGTTCCTTCCTGCACAACCTCCTTTGCTCATTTGATTATTCTAGTATTCCACCAATACTTTTTTGCATTATTTCATATTGTGCTATGCACCTTTCTGGTGTTCCACATTTATCGTTGTTTTAATTGTTGTATCTATCTTTTTATGTACACTGTGTGCTCTATAAACTTCATGGAGACATGGACATTCTTTGCACCCTGGTCTATACGACAATACACTAACCTGAACTAATCCAATCATAATTATTTGGATGCAAGAGCCAAATGTAATAAATCCTTAACTGTTCCAAAAGTGCCCAATATAGGCTTGGGGGATAGTACCTCTTCTTCAGCCTCGACATTGCACACATAATACTGAATTCAACCGTTTCAGTCAACCAGTTATTTTTGTCGCCCCATATATGTTGTTGCTAGATATTTTAATCTGTTCTCTACATGCCTTCCCCTTTGTACACTCACTTTTCCCTTCTCCAATTCTGATGAAGGATCATTGCCCCAGAATCCAGATTTTCTTTCTCTCTCTTTAACTTAAACTTTTTACAAAGTAATTTCAAACTTTTGTGTTGCGATATTTTTGCCATACATTCTGTCATTGTTATTCCATAACTGAAGGGCCAGTAAACTGGCTATTTATTTATTTTGGCGATCTGTATGAGACATGCAGTCTAATTAAATGGTGAAGATTAATGAAAAACCACCTGGTAAACATTATTTATATGCTTATCATGACATTGCCATTTAGCATTTAAAATATGCACATGTTCAATGCAGTTATAAAATCAATCACATAAAAGATGTTGCCTGAATTAAACAATATTCACATTTCCATTTAATATTTCATAAAAAAACATATTTTCAAGGATCAGTACCACAGAAATAACTCTGTTAAAGTTAAGCACCATTTGCGATGTAATACGTGGATAATTAGAAGCATAAAGATAAATAACTGCAATAGACAGGTGGAACTTAGATATGGACAGAATTTAATATTACTGCTTGGGATAATGCTGGAGAGTTAGGGAGAAGTAAATGGAGATGACAGCAGTTTTTCTAAAGGATTATTTCACAGTTATAGTCATTATGTCCTTAGGGTTTAAAGTAGGTTGCAGTCTTAGGACTGGAGTTAAGAAGCAGGAAGGCTACACATACAATTTCTGGTGCACTTTTGAGCTCACTAATTTGTGGGGAGGAGATAAATGAAGAGATCTTCAGACAGTTTAAACACATATACAAGAAATAACAGAACAATGCTGGAGGGTAATGTAGAATATAATAATGGTCAGTTTGTTGTAGCTTTTGGTTTTAGTTTTAGTTTTAGAGATACAGTGCAGAAACAGGCCCTTCGGCCCACCGAGTCCGCACCGACCAGCAATCCGCGCAAAGTGACACCATCCTACACACACTAGGGACAATTTACATTTTTACTTAGCCAATTAACCTACAAACCTGTATGTCTTTTGGAGTGTGCGAGGAAACTGAAGTTCTCGGAGAAAACCCAAGCGGTCATGGGGAGAGTGCAAACTCTATACAGACAGCACACATAGTTGGGATCGAATCCGAGGTCTCTGGTGCTGTACGGCAGCAAATTTACCACTGGCTATTTAATAATAACAAAGAAAATAATACTTTGAGGAAAGGAAAGGAAATGAAGCAAAGTACTGATGGGAGTATGGAAGTATAAATGGGAAACATATAATCAGTGTAAAAATAGAAAAAAAACATGTATTGAGTTGGAAGCAACTTTAGCCCTCAATGGTGTGCTGGAGGAAAGTAAGTAATTAAAATAACATAATTGTGAACTGAAGAGCCATAATTTGAAGGCCTACAGATCTAGTGTTTGAAGATGCGAATAAGATCTTTTCCAACCAGCTGAATTCCATCCTTCCGTAGGTTGCGTTTTCTGTGATTCCTATAATTTTTTTTCAGATAGTTGGAATACTTGACAACAATCTGCCTCCAAACTGGAATAAAACACCAGGACTCTAGCCTGATGGTTATACTAGTAAATCAAGTTTTCGAGAGATGTTAATCAGGTATTTCACATTCAATTTTGCATTCCAATGTAAAATAAGAATTTGCTGGAGTTCAGAAACTGATCACTCAACTGGAGTCTGGATTGCACTGCAGCCCAATAGTCATTTCACAGGGGGAGTTGCATACATTCATAGAGAGAACATGCAACTTACACACAGATAGCACCGGTGGTCAGAATGGAATGAGGACAGTGAGAACTGTGAAGTAGCAGCTCTACTGATGTGCCATGGAGCCACTTCTTGGAAGAATGGTGCTTTCATATGCATCGTTGTTACAGAGGTCAATAAGCTGGTGCTCATAGAACAACTTAGCACTCAATACAAAGAAAACAAAAGAGCTCATCATTGACTTCAGGAAGAAGCAAGGTGACCATCCCCAAGTGCACATAAACGGAGTAAGAGTGGACAGAGTCTCCAGTTTCAGATTCCTGGGCACCCACATCTCAGCAGATCTCAGGTGGTCAACTAACACGCACTCCCTGGTAAAGAAGGCACAACAACGGCTTTAATTCCTAAGATCACTCAGGAAAGTCAACTTGCCACAACAGCTGTTAGTGTCATTCTGAGAGTGTCCTGATACATGGCATCCTGGTATAGCATGGCAACAGTTCTGCGGCTGACAAGAAGGCTCTGCAGAGAGTCATTAATACAGCCCAGAAGATCATCAACACACACCTGCCTGCCCTGGAGGAGATCAATAGCTCTCGTTGCCTGCAGAAGGCATCACGCATACTAAAGGACTCATCTCATCCCGCACATCACTTGTTTGCCCTTCTGCCCTCAGGAAAGCATTACAGGTCCATCAAATCACACACCACAAGATCGACGAACAGTTTCTACCCCAAGGCCATCACCACTCTGAAATCTACACTGAACACACACCCCCATAGCCAATATTTTGTACTGCCACAACTCTATACTGTGAAATATTGCACATTCCGACTTGACTTGAAGTTTTTCTTGCCGTTTTTGTTGTTTCCATTGTCGTTGTTATTTATCTGTTACGTTGGAGCTCCGGCAGTGCGCCTGAAATTTTGTTGTATGTATTTGCAATGACAATAAAGTGTATTATTATTATTATTATTATTATTATTATTATTATTATTATTATTATTATTATTATTATTATTATTATTATTATTATTATTATTATTATACAGGCATCTGACCATTGCTAGAAGACAACCCATTGTGGATGGAGCTTGGCCAGTGTACATTGCTAATGGCTATCAGATTTTACCAACAACCTTAGTTTATTTGCCTCTGGTTACTTCCAGAGATAAGCAAAAAAAGTTTATATGGTGCACAAATTCATTAATCAGGAGATGGTGGGATTCTTGCCAGGATTGGAAGCTAATTATACTTCTGAAACAGAATGATCACTTTGCCTCTTGGCTGGATTCCCCTAAGCACAGTTGAGATTGATTGTGGCTAGGATGCACTTACATTGCATAAAGTATCTAAACCTTAAGTGATATTGATACCTGGTGTGCAACCACAAGAGGTTTATACACTTGTGCATTAGATTCCCCGTGAACTGTCATGATAAATTGATATGGTACAAGTCGAGGAAATAGATTTAAGTGCTGGCTTGAAGGAAACAAGAGATATCCACTTCAAACACGACTCGCAACTCCTATGAGGTATACCACCAATAAAGCACAGACCTAATACAACGCATATCATTTTAATCTAAGTTATATATTCAAGCAAGCTACACTCAAAAATAGGATTTAGGTAGTTACGATAATTTGGAAGCATCTATCAGTTCTTGTTCAGAATGATAATGGTGCAACATTTGGTGAGAAAAAGGATTGCAAATGAAGGAGGGTCAGAGCGCTCTTCACAGAGGGAGTTGTTGATAACTAGAAATGTAAAACTGGTTAGTATATAGAACACAATAATGGCCAAAGGTAGACACAAAAAGCTAGAGTAACTCAGCAGGACAGGCAGCATCTCTGGAGAAAAGGAATGGGTGATATTTCGGGTCGAGACCCTTCTTCAGACTAACGAAAAGGGAAACGTGAGATATAGACGATGATGTAGAAAGATAAAGAACAAATGAATTAAAGATATGCAAAAAAATAACGATGATAAAGGAAACAGGCCATTGCTAGCTGTTTGTTGGGTGAAAAAGCTAGTGTGACTTGGGTGGGAGAGGGATAGAGAGAGAGGGAATGCTGCAGTTACTTGAAGTTAGATAAATCAATATTCATACCACTGGGCTGTAAGCTGTCCAAGTGAAATATGAGATGCTGTTCCTCCAACTTGTATTTAGCCTCACTCTGACAATGGAGACCTGGGACAGAAAGGCCAGTGTGGGAATGGGAAGGAGAATTAAAGTGTTATAGCAGCTGGTTTAAACCAGCATTTGCAGTTCCTTCCTGCACAATAAGAGCCGAGATTTGCATGCGGAGCTAATCGATGATTGATATAATTGATTATATGATTGAAACAAATAATAGTATTACACTTAGTGAATTATATTTTTTTCAATGTACTTCCCCATGTGTTTACCACATATGCCTACAACAGAGATGGATGAAGGTTGCTTTCGTATCTGCCTAGGCTATTGACATGCTCTTGTTCTTCACGTTCTGAGTTATGCCAAAAAACCCTAGATCAGTGCTTCTTAAACTATTTCAGTGTCATTCACCCTTGAGTCTTTATCACAAAATTTCATTCACCCGCGACACAATATTCTTATGTTTTTTGGTAATTTTCGTCTTATTCTCCCTTGTGTATAATTTTATATATAATTTATTTTGTCACATGAGCAAAAAACATAAATTAACTCATTTCTTAAGTGTTTATTTTAATCAACTTTTTGAGCATCCTAAAAATATGTAAAGAAAACTAGGAGTAAAAAAATATAGAAGTTTAATCACCACTGGAGTAGAAAAATCATTCCTTTAGAATGATAAAAAAAACCATTCCAACGTCTAAACACTGGGCTTCAGCCCACCCTACCCTTTCGGCCTTTGATTACTGCAGGTTCTTTTCTTGGAAGACTAGCTCAAAAAACCATGGAGTATGTGATTTAATATATTAGTATCCAAGTTTTTTTTAAATGCATCATCCAACCCGAAATTAGGCTGTATCGAAGTGCTTCTTATAGCATCACAAGGTGAAGTACTTAGAAGTACTTAGAAAACAAAATTTAAAACTGAAAATGCCACCAATCAGTTAACAACAGCATCACAGAGCAAATATTTGAATAATTTTTTTAAATAATGTATGCGGATTTTGTAGCCATAAATTATATACCAGATAAGCTGACCTTAATGTTTGAACAGAATGACCCACGTGTTGTTCCCGCGCTACCCTGGCTGTGTCTGCAGCAGTGGTGGTGTAACCAGGGTTACCAAATCAAACTCACAAAATACTGAAGGTACACAAAAATGCTGGAGAAACTCAGCGGGTGCAGCAGCATCTATGGAGCGAAGGAAATAGGCGACGTTTCGGTCCGAAACCCTTCTTCAGACTGATAGGGGGTGGGGGGAGAAGGAAGGAAAAGGGAGGAGGAGGAACCCGAGGGCGGGGGGATGGGAGGAGACAGCTCGAGGGTTAAGGAAGGGGAGGAGACAGCAAGGGCTAGCAAAACTGGGAGAATTCAACGTTCATGCCATCGGGACGCAAACAACCCAGGCGGAATATGAGGTGCTGTTCCTCCAATTTCCGGTGTTGCTCACTCTGGCAATGGAGGAGACCCAGGACAGAGAGGTCGGATTGGGAATGGGAGGGGGAGTTGAAGTGCTGAGCCACCGGGAGTTCAGGTAGGTTATTGCGGACTGAGCGGAGGTGTTCGGCGAAACGATCGCCCAACCTCCGCTTAGTCTCCCCGATGTAAATCAGCTGACATCTAGAGCAGCGGATGCAATAGATGAGGTTGGAGGAGATGCAGGTGAACCTTTGTCGCACCTGGAACGACTGCTTGGGTCCTTGAATGGAGTCGAGGGGGGAGGTGAAGGGACAGGTGTTGCATTTCTTGCGGTTGCAACGGAAAGTGCCTGGGAAGTGGGTGGTACGGGAAGAATTGACAAGGGAGTTGCGGAGGGAGCGGTCTTTGCGGAAGGCAGACATGGGGGGAGATGGGAAGATGTGGCGAGTGGTGGGGTCACGTTGGAGGTGGCGGAAGTGGCGGAGGATTATGTGTTGTATTTTCCGGCTGGTGGGGTGAAAGGTGAAGACTAGGGGGACTCTGCCCTTGTTGCGAGTGCGGGGATGGGGAGAGAGAGCAGTGTTGCGGGGTATGGATGAGACCCTGGTGCGAGCCTCATCTATGGTGGCGGAGGGGAATCCCCGTTCCCTGAAGAACGAGGACATTTCCGATGGCCTGGTGTGGAACGTCTCATCCTGGGAGCAGATGCGGCGTAGGCGGAGGAATTGGGAGTAGGGGATGGAGTCTTTACAGGGGGCAGGGTGGGAAGACGTGTAGTCCAGATAGCCATGTGAGTCAGTTGGTTTGTAGTGTATGTCGGTCAGAAGTCTGTCCCCTGCGATGGAGATGGTGAGGTCAAGGAATGGTAGGGAAGTGTCGGAAATGGTCCAGGTGTATTGGAGTGCCGGATGGAAGTTGGTGGTGAAGTGGATGAAGCCAGTCAGTTGTGTGTGGGTGCAGGAGGTGGCCCCAAAGCAGTCGTCAATGTAACAAAATACTGAAGTCGCTGGAATAGAAAATGCAGAATATCACTATAAGAAAATAGCACAACCTATCTTTTGATTGCCTACTAGCTCGTATAGTATTCCCTAAAAGGTTATATATTACAGTAAATTTGGGAAATATCCTGCTACTTTGAAATTAGAATACCATAGGTAGAGAGAAAAAAACAAAACAAATTTCCAACTCCACTGCCAGAGCTTTCTGTAAGAGCTTACTAACCACTTTAATGGCAATGCCTTTTTAAGTATAGAAAGAAATATATAAATATCTGAATAGATTAAGTCATTCACCCCTCTAATTTAATTCACCCTAAAATAACTTCATTCGCCCTTGGGTGAACAATTCACCAGTTTAAAAAGCACTGCCCAAGACCATGACTTCTGTGGAAGCAAACCTGACCACTGGGATTGGGATGTATCCCAGCATGATTTGGGAACAGCTCCATCCAAGACAGTTAGAAATTGCAGAGAATTGTGGATGCAGCCCAGACCATCACACAAAAACCTCCCTTCCATTGACTCAATTTAGACCATGCTGCCTCGGCAAGGCCAGCAGCATAATCAAAGAGGAGTCTCACAATGGTCACTCCCTCTACTCCCCCCTCCCATCAGGCAAGAGGTACAGAAGTGTAAAGGCACATACCTTCAGATTCAGAGACAGTTTCTTCCCAGCTGTTAACTGACAATTGAACCATCCCATCGACAACTGGACAGCAGTCCTGAGCTATGATCTACCTCATTGGAGACCCTCGGACTATCTTTAATCGGACTTTACCGGACTTTATCTTGCATTAAACGTTATTCCATTTATCATGTATCTGTAAACTCAATTGTAATCATGTATAGTCTTTCCGCTGGCTGGTTAGCATGTAAAAAACGTTTCACTGTACCTCAGTGCATGTGACAATAAACTAAACTAAACTAAACTAAACTAAATCTCCAGCTGAAAACCTAACTAATTCCTTAATTGCCAAATCAACCATTCTTTAAACACTTGGATTTGGAAAACAAAAGAACAGCCATGGTTTAATGCAATCCCCACTACAAGAGTTAAAATAGGAAGAAAGATACTGCCAGCACGAGCAGGGCTGTGCAAATTTGCCCAGACTGGAGGCTTATAATTAGCTTGAGGGCCTCATTGGCAGTATCTTGCCAATTCCTAATTGCTTTCTTTGAATAGCAGCCGTGCAGCGGAGGTAACCCAGTAAAGCTCTTGGTGATGAAAGAACAGCATTATATTACCAAGTTAGAATGCTACATAATTTGTAGATGGTGAGCTTCTTGATTGTTGCTAAAGTTGGATTTATCCAGACAAATGGAGGGCATGGCATTACCCTCCCGACATGTCTTGTTGATGAAGGAAAGGCGTTGGAGAAGTACATGAGTCATTTGACAGAGTATCCAACATCTTACTTGCTCTACAATCATTTATTATTGATGTGTCTTGTCCAGGTAGATGACTGGACAGTGATGTCCCCAGGATAATGCTGACATGAGACTCAGTGGCTGTATACTGTTGAACAGCAAAGTTAGATAATTAGACTGTCTTTGATGGAGTTAGTCAAGGCTTGTTATTTGTTAGTGCAAGTGTCAAATATCAACTCATGCCTGGCCTGTTTTGCTTCATGCAAGTACAGGCAGCATTTATTTTGAGTAGCTTTGAATGGATTTGGCTAGTCAGCAATCATCAAGGGATTAGTATTGGTATTCGTTTAACATTGTCTCGTGTACCAAAGTAGAGTGGAAAGCTTTTGTGTGTGTAATATGCAAGTAAATAAATACTGCTAAAATTGAATGCATTCACTCCCTACATGTTTAAGTACTTATATTTTCAAAGGGAACTGATATAAATTAATTACAACACATTACCTCTGGTAATTTTCTGAGTTCCTGGATAATATGCTAACATTAATCTGAGGAAGAAAATCCTGTCTCTGTGCAGGCTGGAATTATCAGGTTCAGGTAAAAAATAATATTCATTAATTACTTCAGTGAAGAAATTTACACTCTTGCTTGTCCTCATCAAAGTTGTCCTTGAATGAACCTTTCCTTCCTGAATTTGGCAAATTCATAACTTTCTACTTAATACACTTTGTAACAGAACCAAAATTTAACATTATAACAGTTAAGCTACTCAAATAACTTAAGTATATCCTTATTGCTACACTATCTCAACTCCAATACACTGTCTTCAATACAATTTTAATTAAAGGTATGAAAGCCAACAAATTAATTTGGCTTGCCTTTTCATCCATTTCAAATATTTATTGTTCTCTCTGCTTCACAGTTACATTTTATAAGTTTTACTTTTTATTCTCTTCTACATCTTCAGCTACCTTGCTTCCTCTGACAGTATTAGAACAACACATTCCTTCTATGATATCGGTTCAGTTTTATTTCTCCTGTACATCGCTTGTGCTACAGGGCATATCCAATATTTTTGCATTTCACAACTTTTACATTCCTTTGTTAGTGTTCGCACTCTCACATATCACTCATTTCATAGGTTTATGTGCCATTAACCCATCGAATGGATGACATCATGTATAGCTTATCTCCATGGTAACCCTGGCCTCATCTTATTAGGGATATTTTCTTTGCTTGAATCTTCGCTCCCCCCATCCCCAACCCTGCCTGCAACTCAGAACCAACTATTTTTACTTTTTCCTAGATCTGATTGAGGGCATTTGATCTATGACATTAACTTTGTTTCAATTCAATAGACATAGAGGGCGGTAGGGTGGCATAGGTAGAGAAGTAGATTTGCGGCCTTATTGCACCCTAGACCCAGGTTCGATCCTGACTGCGGGTGCTGTCTGTACGGAGTTTGTACGTTCTCCCGTAACCATGTAGGTTTTCCTCTGGTGTTCCGGTTTCCTGCCACACTACAAGGACGCACTGGTTTGTAGGTTAATTGGCTTTGGTAGAGATTGTAAATTGTCCCTAGTGTGTAAGATAGAGCTAGTGTACGGGGATCGCTGGTCAGAGCGGAATCGATTGGCTGAAAGGCCTGTTTCTGTGCTGTATCTCTAAACTAAACTGAAATGAAGTCTAGGTCTGGGCAGAGACTGTATTCTGTTGTCCACTGGGTTGTTTACTTTAGAAACTAATATAAATTCAAAATATTGGCTGTACTACGCTGTACCTTTAAACTAAACTAAGCTAAATTATACTAAAGATGCTGAGTGTTTTGTGTTTTTATTACAGATTTCAACTGTTTACTGTTTCTTGATATTTTTCTTAATGTAGTAGCATCTGCCACATGCTATTACACTCTTTGTGTTGTCTGCAAGCTTATTTGTAATGCTGCAATTGTTAGCAACAATTGGTTTTGGAAGTTTGCACATTCCTATACTGCCATTACAAACACCAGCTGTTGCCCATCCCGCAAGTTATTGTCCCCCATATAAAGCCCTGTTGGGGGTCTTTAAACTGTGCCAATTTCCAATGTTATGTTGCTGGCAAGAGCTGAACAGATAGGCCATTTGCAATGGCAGGCAGAAGCATAGCTGGCTGCCAATCAAACTGTTTCTTCATGCCTACCCTTAATTTAATGCCATTTGAAAAACTGGCTGAAACCATAGTTTGGTCTGTCATTCAAGGGAATGACTGCTGCTCATTTTTTACTCCTTATTTTAACTGAAAAGTCTAACTTTGAAAAGTCCCAGTGCAAGATGAGAAAATGCAGACTCAATTTGATTAAGTTTCCGCTGTGAATGGTCCTAGGGAAGTGGTGACAGCACTCTGAAGGGCCTATCCCACTTAGGCGATTTTTCAGCAGACTGCCAGCGACTGTCAAGTTCGCGGCACTCGCTTGAAAAACTGGAAACTGAAATGGTGACTGTCAGAGTGGAACACACAAACACACCGCAAAGGCGGGGGTCAGGGAAAGCGGGGGAGCTTTCATTGAACTGGCATTTTAATTGGCTCATTGGAGCTTTCAGGACCAAGGAAAACCTACTTTTATTAAAAGTTGTCTGGCTTCTTAAAAGTGTCTCCACTCCTTCTCCCCCCATTCTCTCCCCTTCTCTCCCCTTCTCTCCCCTTCTCTCCCCTTCTCTCCCCTTCCCTCCCCTTCTCTCCCCTCCTCTCCCCTTCTCTATCCCTAAAGGAGGGGGGGAGGGGAGAGAAGGGAAGAGAGGGATAGAGGCGCTCTCTAAAGGACTTACCGTACACTGTGCAGCCATCTTTTATCTTTTCCGTTCATTGCGGGTGTGAATTTCAGACAGCGCTCCCCCGCCTTTGCGATGTGTTTTTGTGTGTGTGTGTGTGCAGTTGGTCGATCCAGTTCGCGGTTTCATCGCTGACGGTCGATCCAGCTCGAGGTTTTTCAGCCGAGTGCCCTCGAGCATGAAGGTCGAAGACAGTCGCTGAAAGGTCGCGTCAGTGGGACAGGCCCTTAAGGCAGCAACTCTACCGTTGCGCCACTATGCCACCTCTTTATTTTTTACTGGTTTTCTGGGAATAACATTCTGTGGCTCTAGTTTCCTGTAGCTTCCAGTTTCTGTCACCTAATTCAATGATCTAATGTTATATTTTTATGCAGAACAATAAAAGTAAAGGTTTCAATTGCTTTTTCTCCTATGCCCTGAAATGGTTTGCTTTGGAAAGACTTTCTCAACTGTACATATATACACACATTATTACAATCCATAGGCTGCAGCCATTATAGATCGGTGTTGGGATGAATTGATAAACAGAAAGCGCAGAGTGAGTGTAATTGTAATTAATTGTAATTAATATATTAGCCAAGTGTGTAAACATACAAGGAATTTGATTTGCCAACAGTAATACAAAAAAGCAACAAGAACCACATAAAAATTAAACATAGACTTAAACAGCCACCACAACGGCGTGTGAGAATCCCCAGGGCACATAACATAAGTGGAGACCCACAGCCATCATCAGTTCAATGTCCGGGCAACTCACACGCTCCTTCACCATGATGTGACCAGAGTTGTACCGACCACTGTGACTCTCTCTGCAGTCCCTGTCCACCTGAACAGTCAGAAAGCCGTCCACACTGCCAATTTAAGCTCAAGCAATGTCATGCCTTTGAAGAAAATTTGAACTTCTGCCACCATATATTTGCCATGCACAGTAGCGGTACTCCGAGAGCCTACAGCTGTTGCTTAGCATGGTTCTTGGTAAGTTTTACGTTGCTGAGATTTTGATAATGGTTGACAGTGCATTCACATGATTGAGTCGCATGGCTTGAAATGAAGGTCTTTTATTTCACATGGTTTGAACAGTTATAATATCGGGTTTTATTTCAGTGGACGTTATATGATAGTAGGAGTTTCAATATATATGTCAGCAATAATGAATGTCCAGGAATAAATTTAACGACAATAATTTAATCAAGGGGCTCAAATAACATTATAAATTGAGAGAGAGAATCTCAAACAGTTTAAAGAGATCCAAACCCACAAATTAAATTATGTGCGCATGCATGGTTTGCTTTGATAACATAACGCTCAGGTAGTTGAGTCCATTTCTTTCCATACACATTTTCTTCTTTATGGTGATAGCAGCAGCAGGCTAATATGAAATGATATCCACACTAAAGGATTAATATCATAAATATTGATTATTAATATGACAAATACTGTCATAGTCCATGGTCCAAAACATTCGAGGAAGAGTCTAACATTTTATTATGCTTAAATATAAATTAACTCAGGCTTATGTAATGCACTCACAACTAATAGTGCAGTGCAGGTTTTGCCTAAAATGAACACAGAGTGTATAATGGAGACATGAGAAACTGTGGATGCTGGAATTTTGAACAAAGAGCAAAGTGCTGGAGGAACTCAGTGGGTCAGGAAGCATCGGTGGAGGGAATGGACAGCCGATGGTTTGGGTCTGGACCTCTCTTCTGTTTGAAAAAGGGTCCTGACCCAAAACATTGGCTGACCATTCCCTCCACAGATGCTTCCTAAGCAACTCAAAATATTGTCTGCCCAACCCCTCCAGAGAATAGACTGATGCAATGGTACCTGCCCATGTTCTCCAGAGATGCTGCATAAGCTGCTGTGTTGCTCTTGCACTTTGTGTTTTTGTTAGTTAACCAGCAACTGCAATTTATTGTGTCTCAATTTTACACACCACACATGCTTCTTGACCCATTGAGTTTCTCCAACAGTTTTGTTTTACAGAAAGATATAACAGTCAGAGGTAAGTGTAATTTTCTGATAGGAACTTCTTGTATGCAATCGGCAAGACAAATAAGGGAAAGTCAATGGACATAGTATATCTGGACTTTTGAAAAGATTTTAATGTTATTTTATATTCACTGGTGGCAGTGGGAATTGAGGAGAGAGTTGATTAAAGCATAGAAAACAGTAGGATTAAATGTGGACAAAAATGCTGGAGAAACACGTAATTTTGGCTACCTTTGATTTTTCCAACATCTGCAGTTCTTTCTTAATCAGTAAGATTAAATGGATCTTTTTTGGTTGGACAACTTGTTACTGTGTAGCCCAGCCCCAACAGGGATAAGTAACGGACATCAATTACTCACAATTCATAGCAGTGTCTTAGATTTAAATACAAAGTTTAACATTGTCAATGCAGAAATCTTGATTGGAATATAAACAGAGCAGAGGGTGAAGCAGAAATAGATTGAGTGAGTGGCCAAGAAAGTAATATGTAGACTATTTTGAACAAAAGTCTAACGTAACTGTCTTTGAGTCAATTCAATAGTTCATTAATACTTTATTATAACTAGGTAGAGTGAAATGCATTATTTTGCATACAAAATCATATTGCAGATCTCACCTAGGCAGCACATATTTGTCGCCATGTTTTGGCTCCGACAAAGCTACAAAAGTTCACCGAACAGTCCTATCTACTACTAGGCGCCCCTAAACCCAAGGGAAACGCGAGGTATAGATGGCGATGTAGAGCAATATAAAACAAATGCATGAAAGATATGCAAAAAAGTAACAATGATAAAGGAAACAGGCCATTGTTAGCTGTTTGCTAGTGATATTGTCAGTTTACTGCTTGAGCCATTCAAAGGAAATGCAGCCAGCCTTTTACACGTAATATAGTCACACACTATCCTTATAATCAACATTCTATGGAATTATTATTATGGAACCAAAAAGGAGTTGGGATCTCTATAAGCATAAACGTCGTCTGAAATCAGGAATCAAGCATATTAATTCCATCAGGCTCACGATGGAATTAGCAAAAGCAATATGGGGGAAAGAAAATTAAAATCAGTCATTCAGCATTGGGGAAAGTGAGTTCTAAAAGTGAACTGCATGTCATCCAAAACATTTTATTCTAGAATAATTGCTGAATTGGATTACCTCGCTGTCTATCAGGAATGAAAATACCTTGTTTTCTCAAATGCAGGAGGCTTTAAACCCAATTATTGTAGTTGTCAGTCTTTTGCCTCATGATTTAATTAGGCTATTCTCCCCTGTTGTAACATGAACACAACTGCATTATATCCATCTCGATTACACAACAACACTTGCTTGCATCAATGTGATAATAACATGATTGTCAAGAAGACAATGTCACAGCCAGCATTCAGGTATATTTTCAGTTCACATCTAAATGATGCGAGACAAATCTTATTTCAACTATTATGTTCTTCCCTTCTCCTAAATGACGTTATCCCACAGCTGCTAATCTGGAAAAGGTGTAGGCATATCTGAACAATAATAAATTTTACAACTACTCGCCAATAGAATATGGTATTTTTTCAATGAGACTTCCTCTCAACTGAAGGTCAGCTAATTTAATCAGAGAGGAGATTAGCACTGATTTCTGGTCTCTAAATGTCAAATATCTTTTGTCACTAATTAAATATGGCAGAAAATTGGCCTTTAATAATGAAATCTCAGGCGGTTTTAATGAATGTGCGTAAGAAACAGAAATATTTGCTCCATGGTAAGAAAGTAGGAAGACATACTGTTGAGAACACATTTGGTATCGTCATCACTTGTCACTCTCTAATTAGCGCTCTCTTTGCACCCTATTTACTTCAACCTGTTTTACCTGTAGAATCCTCTTCATTTAGCAGTGTTGAAAGATGGTGCATAACAACATCTCCACTTACTGTAAGCTAGTTAGTAGAAGATTTCTCCTGTGGGCAAACAGTAATTAGATATTCTTCATTACCATGAAAATGTCAAACTGTGACAAATTCTAGACAAAAGTTTATACCACATTATATTCTTTTTGTAACCCAAAACAAAACATTGATCATCTTACTCCTCAATGAATAATCTCTTCTTTTTTAAAAGAATAATAATTTGATTTAGAAGGTGTTTATTTCATTTTTTTGTAACATTTCCTGGTTTATCTGTACCTGCTATTTTCATCATGACATTGGCAATATAATAATTGCTGAAATGAACTTTCCATGAGGAACTTGTGGAAAGGAACTGCAGATGCTGGTTTACACTGAGGATAGACACAAAATGCTGGATGAACTCAGCGGTTCAAACAGCATCTCTGAAGAAAAAGAATAGGTGTGGTTTCGGGTAGAGACCCTTCTTCAGATATGCTTGACTGAAGAATAGACTCAGCATGACTGCAAATACCATAAGAGTTAGGGCGGCACGGTGGTGCAGCGGTAGAGTTGCTACCTTACTGCGAATGCAGCGCCGGAGTCCCGGGTTCGATCCCGACTACTGGTGCTGTCTGTATGGAGTTTGTACCTCTCCCTGTGTGACCTGCGTGGGTTTTGTACGTGACCTGCATGGGTTTTCTCCAAAATCTTTGGTTTCCTCCCACACTCCAAAGATGTGCAGGCATGTACATTAATTGGTTTGGTAAATGTAAAAAATTATCCCCAGTGGGTATAGGATTGTGTTAATGTGCGGGGATTGCTGGTCGGCGCTGACCCGGTGGGCCAAAAGGGCTTGTTTCTGCGTTGTATCTCTAAACTAAACTAAACTAAGCAGTAACCTAACATTTGGCACATTGCAAGTATGATTAATTTAGTTTCGTTTAGAGATACGGCTTGGAAACAGGTCTTTCAGCCCACCGAGTCCATGCCGACCATCGATCACTCATTCACACTAGTCTGAAGAAGGATCTCGACCCGAAACGCTAAGCATTCTATCCAGGGATGCTGCCTGTCCTGTTGAGTTACTCCAGCTTTTTGTGTCTATCTTCGGTTTAAACCAGCATCTGCAGTTCCTTCCTACACTCACTCGTTTTACGTTTTCCTACTTTATCATCCACTATCTACATATTTGGGGCAATTTGTTTACAGAGGCCAATTAACCTATAAACTGGTACAACTTTGGGATGTTGGAATGAACCGTAGCACCCGGATGAAATGCATGCAGTCACAGGGAGAATGTGCAAACTGTACGCTGACAGCACCTGAGATCAAGACCGAACCCGGATCTCTGGCAGTATGAGGCAGCAGATCCGCCATTTCTTTTCATCATGAGAATGGCTGAACAATTTGAAGTTTAGTCAAACTCTGCCTATGTATTGCTTGCACCAATTTTTTTCCCTTTGCAATCTGTGGAGAAAAGAGTTGTTTTGTGAATAGTATATAATGGGTGTTGCCATCAGCGATGGCAGTTTCGCCAACAGTCTGTCTGTCTTTTCATCTTTTTTGTTATTTTTAGTGTGTTTGAAAAGTATGTTTTAATGTTCTCTAGTCTGTTTTATGTGGGGGGTCGGATGAAACTTTATTTCAATCTCTTACCTTGCCTGAGATGCGATTGTTTTCCGGATCGTATCTCTGGTCGCTCTGAAGCCGAACATCATGGAGCTGGCGGCCTTGCTCAAGGCTGACTTTAATCCCCACCGCTGGGCCGTGGACTTAACATCAGAGTCTGTGATCCCTTGCCTGGGATCGACGCTCCAACCGCGACCTGCGGATTTCAACATCGAGGAGCTCGCAGTCTCGGGTTGATACTGATGGCGGGAAGCTCCAAGCCATGGGAGTTTCCAATAGCCCCGACCAGGGGTCCGATCGCCTAGTGCAGGGGAGCTGAGATCCCCCCGATGCAGGAGCTTGATCGCCCCAACGAGGAGGGCTCGACCGATGGCTGCGGGAGCCAAGATCGCCCCGACAATGGAAGGTTTGAGTGCCCCGTCCGCGGAAGAACAAAGAAGGAAAGAAGATTGAACTGTTTTGCCTTCCATCACAGTGAGGAATGTTGGGGAGTCGCTGTGGTGAATGTTCATGGTAAAATTTAACTGGGTGTCTTGTACTTTATTGGTATGACTGTATAGCAAATCAAATTCCTTGTTTGGTGCAAAACATACTTGGCTAATAAATTACTATTATGATTATGATCATGATTATAGTGCTTTGATCCGGTGTATTTAAGGATATGGACTCTGTCAAGAGAAATAAAAGCAAAAAACATCAGAAATATGCATCGGATCAAACGGAACAAGGAGAAAGGAGAGTTAGATCAATATTTCTGTTCGATGAACTTTTACTTTAACCAAATAAAGTAGAGATTAAATGAGGATACATCATATTTTTGGAGAGAAACATATGAAAAATATATCTAGAGTGATTAAAGTTGTGTTGAAAGGTCATTGACTTGAAATATCAACTGTTTTCCTCGTGCAGATGTGCATTCCCAACAGTTTTTTTAATTTAATCTCAGATTTCTAGTATTGACAGACTTTGATTTCATATATTAAACAATATAACATGGTACTTTTGGCATATGGTGGGCGGCACGGTGGAATAGTGGTAGAACTATTGCATTATAGAGCCGGAGACCTGGGTTTGATCCTGACTATGGGTACTTGTCTGTACGGAGTTTATACGATCTCCCCGTGACCTGCGTGGGTTTTCTCTGAGATCTTTGGTTTCCTCCCACATTCCAAACACGTGCTGGTTTGTAGGTTAATTGGCTTGGTATAAAAATGTAAAAACGTAAAAATGTGTGTAGGATAGCCTTAATGTGCAGGTCGTTGCTGGTCGTTGCAGACTCAGTGGGCCAAAGAGCCTTTTTCCGCACTGTATCTCTAAACTAAATATTTTATTTACAATCCCTTTACAAACTGCTTTTAATTGATACTAGACCAAGTGAGACCTGTTGGGTCCCTGCCACATGGGAGGCTTGTCCCCGAATGCAATATTCCACCACTCACCCATAGCCCCAACTGCGCAGGCACGGCTGACGGGTTCCCGTTGTGACACCAGAGAGCCCCATTGTGATGCGAGTCACGGTACCCAAGTGCACCTCACCATCCCTCTTCCTACCCCTATCCTCCTCCATCCCCGCTCATCCCCAGCACTTCCTCTCCCTCCTCTTCACCCTCCCGCTTCTTTCACCTCTCCTCCTCCCCTCCCCCACACCCTCCCTCACCTCTCCCTCCCTCACCTTTCCCCTACACTCAGTCACTCCCTCCCTCCATTCATAACCCCTCTCCCCTCTCTACCCTCCTTGACATCATTGTGAGGAGGAAGCTGCTGTGTTTTTTAAAAGGGAGTTTCTTTTTAATGTAAATGAGATCCCATTGTGATGTCATTTTCAGTTGAACACTGCTGATGGGCAGTTTATGTAAATGAGATCCCATTGTGACGTCACACTTTGCTAACGGCCAGTGCAGATGGAAGAGATTTTTGTCAAAGTGGTTTGTGTAAAGTTTAAAATGTGAATAATTTGTAAAATATACCATCAATCTGAAGGAAACATCGCAGCACACCCTAGGACAATGGTAAGTAAGGTGGGCCAAAAATTGTAGCACTATGGTATACCGTTTTGGCATAGTTTCAGGATCACACTCATCATGTGCATGCACGCAGACATACTAACAAACAAGGTGAGAGTTTTTGTAATGTATAGATTACTAATCTGTTATTTCCCACCTGAATAATATACTGTATGCACAGGAAATTCTTTCTAATGCTTCTCTTCATTATCTTGTCACATTTCAAACCATGATTCATAGGTAATAACTAAATGTTATTAAAAAATATTGTCTTGTTTTTATAACATGGAATTAAGTTGAGACTGGAAACATCACCTATTCCTTTTCTCCAGAGATATTGGCTGATCTGCCGAGTTCTTCCAGCATTTTGTGTCTATCTTCGGTGTAAACCAGCATCAGCTGCTCCTTGCTACACAGTAAAGTGGTTCAGGTGCTTTTGTGAGATCATATTTCAGATCATAAGAACTCACAGATTTCAGTGAAGACAGTTTTACTTTGTGTTATTTCATGTCCTCTTATCTCAAGAGTCAAGTCAAGAGAGAAGTGTTTCATTGTCATATATCCTGAAACAGAACAATGAAATTCGTACTTGCAGCAGCACAGCAGATATTGTATGTAGACAGAGTACTCTGTAAACATCATAAGAGCCAACAAAAAAAGTCCAGTGCAGGCCCACCAACTAATTTCCAGCAACTGATAGACCGGCACCTTCTTTAATCCAGACAGAATTATGAGAGCTCGTTTAAAATCTGCCCAGAAGTCCCCCCCAAAATATGGTACCTAGGGTAGGTGAAGCTGCTGACCTCAACCTCATCTGGACTTCTGCGCCGATCGGTGGGTCAATTTTGCCGGCTGTGGTCGGGGCTCTGGAATTCCGGACCATCTGGAGCCAGCAGTTCTGATCCCATCGCCGACTTCCATGGCCGACTGCGGGCCGGTATCTCAGCCCCCCCCCCCCCCCCCCCCCCAAGCCCTGGTGGGCTGGCACAACGGATAATACAGCAAGGCTCTGAAACCAAGGGTGTGGAAAATCGCTGGTGAATCTGTATTCAAATATTTTTTAAAGTGACTTAAGCGTCTTAGGATATTTTAGTTCATTAAATATCCCATGTAAATGCAAGTTGCTGTTGGTGTTTTATAGATGATCTGATGTTTTAGATGAGCAGAAGCAGCTTTTCCAGTTTAATCTTCAGTGCCTTTCTGTACCAACATGAGCAGATTGGTAGTTGTTTGTGAAGGGAAGGTCAGGCTTAAATATGTGTCTCACATTCTGTGCCACATCACAATTAACATGCAGAGTCACAGAGTGCCATATTTAACTTTAAATTTGATTGATCGTGTTTGAAGATGGCTGTGTGAAAACACCAGGGAGATGTTACAACCACTTCACAAAAAGATGTGCAAAGTATTAAAATGATTAAAGTGTCCGTTGTGCTTACTGTGTCTCCAAGTGAAATCAAATTAAAACAATACAGTTAAATATAATTTTATTTGGCTCATAAAGTGCTAGATTTCAATATGGCTGGGTCTCACAGTACTGTAATCACAAATAGTAAAATATTGAACTAATTGCAGATGGAAATGCAAAAGAATACTTTGCCCCAAGGTGGATTGAATATAAAATATTAGGAACATGATAAAGACAAAGAAGCAATGATGTTCTAAATTAGAGTCAATTCAAAGATTTCTTACATCTAATATAAATAATTTGCATTCACAGAAAGAATCTTGTTTGCTTCCATCCTAAATTGATGAGCATTATAACTTGTAATAGCAGGTCTCAGTTCAACATGGGACTTTCTCTTTTCACTAAAGCTGACATCTCATAGAAAACAGATAACAGATAACAAACATAATCACAATTAATGTAATTTCCAGTGTTAAGCATGCAGATGAGACATTTCAAACAGTTGAACAAACAAATATGAAGCCAATTTATATTGGATTACGTGGGCAAGCCGTTCATTTTGAACTTTTCAGAGCAACAATCTTTTACCATCATGAATTATGTGCACCCAGAAACTGCAATACCTAACTGGGGATTTGCCCCAACAGCAGAGACACTATCCTTGAATGTGCTCCATACCATTATGGAAACAGTAAAACGGGATTGTGGAATAGTTTAACATGATTAGAAAAGTGACGTAAAGAATGAGAATTACAATTGCAGAATAAATATAACAGTATTGTTGGATTTCACTGAGTAACGCAGAGTACTCCATTCTGATGTTCTTGTAGACGCCAGCATGTATCCCAAATGATGTTTACAGACAGCCCTGGTATGGTCAATATTACGATACACTGGTAACCTGTCCAGTGATGATATGTTATTGCGCTCTTGGTCCCAGAGTCTGACATTATAGTCACTCATCACCATTACCCAGTATTTTGACCAAGACATCTGTTTAAACTGCATCTACAGTGATGGGAACCTGGTCCTCTCTGTCCGCCAACAGTGAAACAACCTACAGCTGGTGTGGACAGATTGTTTGAATTATATAGTACTTTATGGTATGGTACTTTATTTGTCACATGTAGCAAGGTACAGTGAAATTATACTACATAGGCACAGATACATATCAGATGCATATAAACATCATAGCTACAGTACAAGTGTATAACAGTGGTACACTGAGTCAGTATACAGAGTCGCCAGTTTGGCTCCATTTTCAAGTCCCAGTTGCTGTAAAGTGCAGGGATCTTGACCTGACCATGAAGGTCTGTTGTCGTGGCAGTGTTGCAAGGTGGGCCTGGCCAACCATAGCCGTTGTTGTCCTCTGCCGCTGCTCTTCCGTTGTAGGCCTCGTTGAGAGGGCTAGTGTTGGGCAGGCTTGGACAAACCGTGTGGCAACTCAGCATTGAGATACGGTCAGTCCCCAGTAATGCTCCACATGTACTCTGTTGGCCAGGCTGCAGCCTTGAGCAAAACAATGGTTGTACACTTCACCAGCACTCAGTCAGAAACCACCTCTCCACACTGATCCATGCAGTGATTCATTGCTGAATTTGTGCCATTCCTTTCACACTGGTTCCTGGTACAAGTTGTGCTATTAAAGTTCATAGATACATAGATACATATAATATAGGTGCGGGAGTAGGGCATTCAGCCCTTCGAGCCAGCACCGCCATTCAATGTGATCATGGCTGATCATCTTAGGGCTAACATTTCGCTAGCCCTAAGAGCTCTATCTAACTCTCTTTTGAATGCATCCAGTGAATTGGCCTCCACTGCCTTCTGAGGCAGAGAACTCCACAAATTCACAACTCACTGGGTGAAAATGTTTTTCCTCATCTCAATTCTAAATGGCCTACTCCTTATTCTTAAACTGTGGTCCCTGGTTCTGGTCTCCCCCAACATCGGGAACATGTTTCCTGCATCTAGCGTGTCCAATCCCTTAATAATTTTATATGTTTCTATAAGATACCCTCTCATCCTAAATTTCAACAAATAAAAGCCCAGGCGTTCCATTCTTTCATCATTTGACAGACCCGCCATCCTGGGAATTAACCTTGTGAACCTACGCTATACTCCCTCAATAGCAAGAATGTCCTTCCTCAAATTTGGAGACCAAAACTGCACACAATACTCCAGGTGTGGTATCAACAGGGCCCTGTACAACTGCAAACTCTGCTCCGATCAAATCCTCGCGTTATGAAGGCCAACATGCCATTAGCTTTCTTCACTGCCTGCTGTACCTTCATGCTTACTTTCAGTGACTTATGTGCAAGGGCACGCAGGTCTCATTGTACTTCCCCTTTTCCTAATCTGACACCATTCAGATAATAATCTGCCTTCTTGTTCTTGCCACCAAAGTGGATAACCTCACATTTATCCACATTATACTGCATCTGCGGAGGAGGGATTGTAGGGGAGAGGGGGAAGGGTGTGTGGGCAGGGGAGATTGTGGGGGGAGAGAAGTGTGGGTGGGGTGTGAGGCATTGTGGGGAGGGGGGCATTGTGGAGGGGATGCATTGCGGGGGGTGCATTGTTGGGGTGTGTGGGCAGGAGGGGTTGTGGGGGGAGAGTTTGTGGGAGGGGGGTATGTGTGGGAAGAGGGGTTGTGGGGGGTGAGCTGTGTGTGGGGGGTTATGTGTGGGCAGGGGGGTTTGAGGAGAGGGGTGTGTGGGCGGGATGTGTGTGTGTGGGAGAGGGGTGTGTGTGGGCAGGGGGAGGGTTGTGAGGGGTATATGGAAGAGAGCTGTGTGGGAGGGAGGGTTGTGTGTGGGGGTATTGGGGTGTGGTGGGGGAGGGGTGTATGGGCATTGGGGAGAGAGCTCGGGGAAAAGACGCGGGAAGAGCCTTGGCAAGAGTGCGGTATTACGGGGGAGGGAGGCAGGAGTCAGCGAGGGGGACCAAAGGGGAAGGGGTTGGGGACTCACAGCCGGGACATGGCTTGTGGACTCAGCCCAGCCTCGGGGGATTTATTCTCCAGTGGGTGCCGGAAGGGGCGTTACCTTCATGGTGAATGACAGGCGAGAAGACCAATCTGCTGATCTCACGATTTTTTAAACCTTCATAACTTTTGTAATCTTCCACCAATCAGAACAAAACTTGGTGGCTTGGAGCAGAGGAGAACGATAAGTAAGGTGGCGAGTAATCCTAGGGATATAGGGTAGTGTTTTTGCACAAATTTAAATACAACGCAGACCAGAAGTGGTCAAGATGAGAGTTTTAGTAATAGTATAGATGGGAAGAGAATGGGGTTAGGAGGGAGAGATAGATCAGCCATGATTGAATGGCGGAGTAGACATGATGGGCCGAATGGCTTAATTCTATTCCTATCATAAGGCCTTATGATCTTATGACATGAACAGCTGTTGTTTTTGGAAGCCTACAATGCAGGAATAAGTCCATGATCACTTTGCTTTGAGCTATAGGTGCCTCCTTTCCTTAATTATTAAATTGAAGTGAATGTAGCAAGCAGCGATTTGAATTATTTGGCAGATGCCAACAGCAGTGTGAAGCTGCAAGGATTCTGCAGCTTGGAAAGCTGAAAGTTCCATGACCTTGAGTTTCACAGAAAACATTTAATGACAGCACAATTTGAAATTGCTGAAAGTCACAGATGTCATTGAGGACAAGGAAGGCAGCTTGAAAGTTAGGTCTTGAAATAACACAGTTCCAGGGAAAATGGGACCGGCAAGACCTGTTCGGACCAGTGAGATTGTAAATTTCATGTTGCATTACTGTTGACGTTCTTCAACCACATTTAATGCCAGAAAGAAAATGTTACCGAGAATAAGCACCCCACCAGAAAATTGGGATGAACTTCCCTACTGGCACTAAGATAGAAATAAATGTATGCAGAATTATTCTACTTTAGGATAAGCCAATGTTCAACAGTACAAGTCCAATTTTACTTGGAATCATATGAATGGATTTCTAGCCCATTGCATTTCCTCATCTTGCATGTCTGAACTATCAGCTAAATTTAACCTTTGAAAGATACCCACTTGTTTTTCATTTTGCCATATAACTAAATAGGAAGAATGTCTTGCATACTATTTGCACACAGTTCCAAAGGCCACCAAGAACGTATGTGCCAAGTTTGGATATATTTTTCAGTTGCCTATCTCAGGCCTGTCACATGTTAGGTGGTGAGATTAGTATGAGTGTTATTTCACTCATTTACTGCTGACCATTGTCCAGAAGCCCTGGCCGAGAACTTTGTGTGTGTGTGTGTGACCATGTACAAGATTTTCTGTTTGGGCTCTTGCCATATTTGAAATAAACAGCATGCTTATAGAGTTCAGCCAGTGCAAAACTCATGGAAACCTCATACCACTTTGAAATAAAGATTTATATATCTCAAACACATCTAGACCGACAAATGATAGTACTCTATGCAAAATATGCACATCGGTAAGAAGGGAAAAATATATGGTTTGGTTCATCCCAGAATAATGGAGTCATAGAGACACATAGCAGAGAAACAAGTCTTCAGCCCACCGAATCTGCACTGACCCTCAAACCAAGGCTTTTTACACTAATTCTACCCTAATCCATTTTATTCTCCTAGCATTCCTATCAATTCCTCACCCAGATTCTACCAGTCTTCTACACATTGGGGAAGATTACTTTAGCTAATTGACCTACTAACCTACATGCTTTTGAGAAATGAGAGGAAACCAAAGCATTTGGGACAACCCATGTCATCACATGGGGAATGTAAAAAACTTGCCACAGTCAGCACCAGAGGTCAGGATCAAACCAAGGTAGCTGGAGTCGTGAATTAGTAGCTCTACCAACTGTACACATGTTGTGTGTTTGTAGCGGAAGGGCGAGAATAGGTTCCGTAAGCAACTGAAGGAAATCGGTGAGAATCAGGTTTTCCTGCTCTAACAAACTTACAAATACCTGGTCCCTTTTGAGCAAACTTCAGCTATTCCATTAGGATTATTGGCTATGCCTGGAATAGTGGGACTGGCATTCATTTTTAGATTAGTTTAGTTTATTATTGTCACGTGTAACTAGGTACAGTGAAAAGCTTTCTTGTTGTGTGCTATCCAGCCAGAGAAAAGACTATACATAGAAACATAGAAACATAGAAAATAGGTGCAGGAGTAGGCCAATCGGCCCTTCGAGCCTGCACCGCCATTCAATATGATCATGGCTGATCATCCAACTCAGTATCGTGTACCTGCCTTCTCTCCATACCCCCTGATCCCATTAGCCACAAGGGCCACATCTAACTCCCTCTTAAATATAGGCAATGAACTGGCCTCAACTACTTTCTGTGGCAGAGAATTCCACAGATTCACCACTCTCTGTATCAAGCCGTCCACAGTGTACAGAGACATGATAAAGGGAATCATTCAATCCTTAGCATGCCAGTTCCTTCAGAAATGAAAACAAAGTTAAAAAGCAAGTTTAAAGTATTCCTAATCCAAGATTAAAGAAAAAGTAAATATAATAAATGAAATTTCAAAGATAATACAACCATGCTTTGTAGAGCAGAAATAGAAGCCTGACAAAGGATTGCCTAACCATTCAGTCAGAAAACATTTGATACAGAAATTAATTAAAATGACTATCAGAGTAAAAGATCACAACCAGCTCAAAAACCCTTGCTGAATCAAAAATTTGCCCAATTACAACCAGTGAAATATGTTACATTTATTTCATGTAATGCAATTGTAAAAAATCAGAATTTTATTTTTTAAATAACCTATTACCCCATACTCCTCTTGTCCCAGAAATATTATTAATATCAAAAAAATATTTTCTGTTAAGCTCAGCATTCACAACAATAATTACGAGCACAGTAAAATACATCTTCTTCACCTGGAAGCAAAAAATCAATTCAAATGGAATTACGAAGGTATATTCTATGAAAGAAAAAATTTCATTTCTACTGTAATCCAAAAACCCTTAATTACACATTCTGCCCATACACATACACATACAAGACGGTTTTGTTTTCATCTACTCCTGTAATTCAGTTCATTGACACATTAAATATCAGCCTCATAGCCTTTCTCTGATCCTCTTGTTGACATTTAATTGCACGGTTCAGCGGCCAGAATTGACCTGGTGCTCAATATGTCTGATCAAACCCGAGTTTTGCAGCTTTCCCAAAGATTACATTTCAAGAATGAACAACATCGATGAGCCATTTTGTCCTGATGTTTCTGTGGTTTTATAGTAAACTAGACCAAGGGCAGAGAGGGAGTGGGAGGGAGGCAGAGAAGGAGGGGGGTAGAGTTTGAGGGGTGGGGGTGGGGCATCATCACAGGGTTCCGAATGGTTCCCGAATGCAATACTCCCTCGCTCGTGGCTCCCGGCTGCAGGCTCCCCCCCAACACACTCGTCCCCTACCCATAGCCCCATGGGAGGCCCGCTCCAGGCTGCAGGCTCCAGGCAGGGCCCGAGTACGGGGGGGCATGGTCGGGGTGGTTGACGTCACTCGCAGCGCGAGCAAGTAAACAGCGGGTTTCTGGAGTGCTAGCGTGGGTGTTGTGGGCCCAAGGGACTGGTTTCCTGAGGGCTTGTATGGACATTGTGGGCCGAATGGATTCTTGGGCTGACTGTTCAGTCACTCAGGCCTGGTGGGCTGGCAGCTCAGTCACTCAGGCCTGGTGGGCTGGCAGCTCAGTCACTCAGGCCTGGTGGGCTGGCAGCTCAGTCACTCAGGGCTGGTGGACTGGCAACTCAGAAACTGCCTGAAATTCTGCCTAAAACAGGTGAGAGACTCTGTGAGAGAGAAGGGGGAGAGGGTGGAGAATCAATTTTAGACATTTTTCATCTTGTTCTGCAGATCACGGCAATAAAGGAGGAACGTCTATCCTGGCCTGGATCTCACAGGGAGCCAATGAAGGGAGGGAGAAAAATACTGGGGTGAGGTTTAATACTTGCAGGGGGAATATTTACTGATGTGCCGAAGGGACTCCTCCTGGGCTAGTACAAGCCTGATGGGCTGAAGTGGCTCTTTAAAACAAATCTGAGTGAAATCTCAATGAAAGGCACTTTTCCTGGACTGGCACGGGCCTTTTGGGCCAAAATGCTCCTCCAGGGCAAAGACGGGTATTTTGGGCACAGGGGACTGGTTTCTTGGCAAATAGGGGCCTTGTGGGCCGAAATTAGTGGTTTCAGACAGGCCAAACAACTCACTTCATTTCATTTCCATTTCAATTTCAAGCACAGGGCAGGCCAAACAACTCATTCTTTTAAACACTCATAACTTTCTTATTTTTCAGCGATCGGAAAAATCCTCAGGGGCTGCCTCAGCGGAGGAGGACTGTGAGTAAGATGGCCAAAAATCATAGTGATATACAGTAGCACTTTTTCTAAAATCAATATATAGCGCAGCCAGGAAGTGGTCAAGATGAGACTTTTAGTTATATAGATATGGATGGCAATAAAACATAAAGTTTCACCCACATTTTCTGTAGGCATTTCATTCTATCTTACCATCATATTTCAGTTTATTTGAGTTTAGAGATACTGCATTGAAACAGACCGTTCAGCCACCAGTTATAGCCTATATACCAAGGACAATTTACAGAAGTCGATTAACTTAAAAATTAAGTTAAATTTAAATTAACTTAAAAACCCGCACAACTCTGGTACGTGGGAGGAAACCAGAGCACTCAGAGAAAACCCATGCAGTCACAGGGAGAACGTACAAACTCCATACGGACAGCACCCCTAGTCAAGATTGCACCCAGGTCTCTGGCGCTATAAGGGCAGTAACTCCCGCTGCGCCACCGTGCGCCCCATGTTAAGATTTTGCATGTGTAAGTTGTTTAGTTTATCACATTGGATGAGAAAGCTTGCAAGAGTTCTGTTCTCCTCTCCAGCACATTGTAACAACAGTTAATTTTTCATATTTTCGATCAGAGTTTTGATCTATGTCTTAATCATAACCAAAATATAGTAGGCATTAATATAGATTGCAAACCACAAAAATAGCGTTGGGTGGCTGCACAGGTATTATTGTGAGCCATTGTGTGGGACTCCATGGGGCTTCAGGACTCATACCTATGATTTATGGAAAACTTGAAAAGAGAAAGGAATATACCAATGAACATGATTCATCATTTATGATTAATGTCTGGCAATGGAATAACATTGAGCATGAAGTATTGCACACATCATATCCTTGCTAATCCTTTGAAAAAAACTTTATATTTAGTTTCTGAATTGCCACTCCTGGAATAGATATTCTAACCGAGGACAACTGCATGAATTGAGAACTGCAGCTCTTCAAACATATCTGGTGTGGCTCTTGAAATTATACAGTTAATATGTAAAGCCCGTCTGAAGCTTTCATGATGAATGACCATCGCCACTAAACATCAACAAAAACAGAAATGCTGAAAGAACACACCCAGTCAAACAGTATTTGTGGAACGAGGAATCAGTTAATGAGAAAGAGGGAAAGTAATAGTTCAACAGAAAAGGAGAGGGAGGGTAAAAGTTGGAATAAAGGAAGTGGCTGTAAAGATGGCAAATGATGTACATCCATTATTTTTGGATATATGAAAGAATGTTAGAAAGTATTGATTTTCACTGTACACCAACCCATGCATTTGGAGGATTTCATTTTCATCCTATGTGGAGAGGATGCAAAAAAAAAAAACATTGCTTGCAAGAGCAATTTGCATCACTTTGCATTAATTTGAATATCTTTTAACATATTTCACAGCTTAATCAGATATTTGAATATAATGCCATATTGTTTATTTGGTGAACCAAAAATAAATTATTGCTTCAATTGCATTGATGGTACTCTCAAAAGTCCTCAACAGAATTGAAAACTTACTAGGTCAATGTTATTTAGCTTATTGGAATAAATCAGTCCCAACTTTAGAAAGTAACAAAGGAGACAGTATGCATTTTATTAGCAAAGTCAACTTTTATTTACAATTCTCATGGGACTGCTGTTATGAATTATGCTTTGACTTCATAATATGGCCTCTTCAGCATTAAACGAGTAAAACAGAACCTGTTAAAATGATCTTAAAACTGGGAACAATGATAGAGAATCAGCAGGAATTTTATGCAGTATAAAAGTTACTTGTTAATAATTGTTTCCATAGCAACGCACTTCTCAATGAAACACCATATTATATAGCTGATAGACAGAGAACATAGTTCATGTTTAGGAGCAAATGGAGAATTAAATAAACAACAAAAATAAATAAAAAGTGCTTTTATCTATGAACATATTCACCCATATATTAAAACATGTTCATGCGGGCTGAATCTTAACGCATCAAAAGGTTACATAGAAACATAGAAAATATGTGCAGAAGGCGGCCATTTGTTTGTTATCTTTGGAGGAGTTGTTTGTTCTATTGGTGAGGATTTACTCAAGCTTTGCAGCAGTATGGGAGCCTTAAAGGGTATGTAGGAAGGACAGAAGTACAGTGGAATAGGGAAGTTACTAAGACGGTAAGCAAAATAAATCGCTGGCAATAACAAACTCAAGCAACATAGTGAAGAAGTATTAAAACAAAATTAGAGACACTGTATTTGAATACTCACGACATTTATAACAAGGTGAACAAACTACCAGCTTTATATGTAAATTAGTATCAGTATCAGATCCCATTGCCTTGACAGAAATGGGGCTGCAGGGTGATCAAAATTCGCAATAGAATATTTCAAGGTATTCACTATTTTAGAAGGACACATTTTAGCAGGGGTTGATGTGGCAGTTAATAAAGGAGTAGGTCAATGCAATCCTGAGCAATATCATTGGATTAACAGATCATAACATAGAACTAGAATCAATTTGGGTCAAACAAAGACGTAATAAAGGGCTAGAAAACATCTGTGGGAGTTATTTATGGGCCATCAAATAATAGTTGTAGTATTGACCGCAACATAAATCAGGAAAGAAGAGAGTGTATGGCAGGGTAATACAATCATCATGGGAGACTTTAACCTACATATAAACAATACAAATTAAATCTGCTGCAATAAGGTGGAAAATCAATTTATGGAATGTATTTGAAATGCTTTTCTGGATCAATATCTTGAGTGCCAATTCAGGAAAAGCTATTTTGGACCTCATCTTGTGCAATGAGAAAAAGTCAAAGGATCCTTGGGGAGTGTAACAAGTACCTGATAGAATTTGACACTGAAGTTGAAAATGATGTAGTTCAATATAAAAGTAGGGGATTCATTCTGAACGAAGGAAACTGTGAAACTGTGAGGCTGCACTTGATTGGGAGAATACATTGAAAGGGTGATGGTGGAAGGACAATGATTCAAATTAAAGAAATATTGCATATATTGTAAAACAAGGCCACAAAATAACCCAAAGGTAATTGATTCACAAGGTGAAAATAAAGATATTGTGAATTACAAGCAGCTCATTAAAAATTTCTGAAATTACAATAGGCCTAAGGCTGGGAAACACTTGGGATAATTTAACATAGGCTTTCCCAGATATTTATGAAGAAAGGCAAGAAAAAATGTGAAGATAAATTGCCAAGAAATATAAAATCAAACTATTAGCTTTTAGCAATATGCAAAAAGGAAAAGATTTGAAGACAGGTGAGGCTCCTTACAAACAGAGGTAGACTAGAGGTAGGTAAGCTTTGGTCCCAACCTTTCACCAACTGCATCAACAATATGACGGAGGGGACAAAAGTTCATACTTCAAAGTGTTCTGAATATGCTAATTTTAGTGAGGTTGTGAATAGAGAGGAAAAAGTAACAAGGTTTCAAGGACAAACTGAATGAATAAGATTGTGGCAGCTGGAGTATTAAGTGGGTTTGTTGGTATTGATGGTTAAACTGTTTAGGACCAAGGGATATAGTTTCAAAGTTATTATTGAAATGAAGAACAATTTCTTCAATCAAAAGGTAGCAAACCTTTCATGTTCACAAACCTTGAAGTCTGTAAATAATGTTTTTATATTCCTTTGGAGCACAGGTCTAGATATTAAGGAAATCAAACAATATAGAATATCGAGAATATGTTAGAAAATGGTATTGAGGTAAAGATCAGCCATGAATGGCAAACAGACTTAAAGGGTAGATGACCTTCTCCTACTGCTATTTTTACCTTAGAGTATTCTTTGTCCAGGGTGAGGGGGTGGCAGAGATATATTCTTGTAATGTGCTCAGAATCTTGCTGCAGTGGCCATAAGAGGTAGGCCATTTAGGATGGAGGTGAGGAAACATTTTTTCACCAAGAGTTGTGAATCTGTGAAATTCTCTGCCACAGAAGGAAGTGGAGGCCAATTCACTGGATGATTTCAAGAGAGAGTTGTATAGAACACTGAGGGCTAATGGAATTAAGGGATATGGGGAGAAAGCCGGAATGGGGTAGTGATTTAGGATGATCAGCCATGATCATATTAAATGGCGGTGCTGGCTCCAAGGGCTGAATGGCCTACTCCAGCACCTATATTCATTGTTTCTATGTTTCTATAAAATGATCTCACCTACAATACAATACAATACAATACAATACAATACAATACAATACAATACAATTCAATTTATTGTCATTTGGACCCCTTGAGGTCCAAACGAAATGCCGTTTCTGCAGCCATACATTACAAACAAATAGACCCAAGACACAACATATTTTACATAAACATCCATCACATTGCTGTGATGGAAGGCCAAAAAAACTTTTCTCTCCACTGCACTCCCCCCCCCCGATGTCAGAGTCAAAGTCAAAGCCCCCGGTGGGCGATGGCGAATTGTCCCGTGGCCATTTAAGCCACGCCGGGTGATGCAAGGCCGCACACCGGGTTCTTGATGTTAGAGCCCCCGGCGTGCGCTCGCAAACTCCCGCGGCCATTCCAAGCCGCGCGGGGCGGTGATGTAGGCCCCGCTCCAGGAGCTCTTCAACCCCGCAACTCGGGCGGGAGAAGTCGCCGTTGCGGGAGCCCTGAAAAGCGGTCTCCCGGTGCCGCCGTCCGCCAAACCCGCAGTTGCAGCCACCGAATCTCCGGGGGTCGGGTCGCAGCAGCGTCCACCACAGCTCCACCCGCTCTGGACTCGGCCAGCCCCGCGACGGTGAGGTGAGTAGTCGGCACCAGAGCCCCCGGTCTTCCTGTTGGAGGCCGCTCCTCGTTGCAGCCCCAACGACAACGGAGACCCGACAAAGAAAAGGTCGGGTCTCCCGTGCAGGGAGAGATTTAAAAGTTACCCCCAACCCCCCCACACCACCCCCACCCCCCCACACACATACCCCAACAAAAATAACAAAAACTACATTAAAACATAGACATAAAATAATAAAAACGCAGACGGACTGCAGAGGCCGCTGCAGACGAGAGTCGCGCCGCCTACCGGGTGCTATCTGATGCTGCAAATGAAATTACTACTGGACTCTTATGGGCCTGTCCCACTTAGGCAACTTTCTAGGCGACTGCAGGAGACTATGCAGTCACCACATGGTCGGCACATGCTTGCGGATGGTTGCCAGGGAGTCGCCTTCATGGTCGAGAGGAATTCCCGCATTCTGGGAAATAGTCGTGGCCTCATTATGGTCGCCGTGAATTTTTCAACATGTTGAAAAATTAGTGTAGACTAGAATGAAGCCGCCATGGAGTGTAGCGAGAATTCTCAAGCTGTAGGTGGATCGCCAGGAGGTCCTAATGGGTCGCCAGGAGGTTGAAGGCTCTTGGAGGTTCTCGTTGGTTGTAGCCGGTGCTGACCGGTGAATTTCATAGGCTCATTGTGAAAAAAAAGTAAGCTGTAGTTTTCAGAACCAAGGATAACAAACCGGTAATGTTCAATGTTTGCCGAGCTTCACAGCCGTGTATCTCTCGCTTCTTTAAAGTTGTCTCTACTCCTTCTCCCCCCTTCTCCCCCCTCTCCCCTCCATCTCCCCCATCTTTTAAAGGACTTACCGTACACTGTGCTTTAGCCATCTTTTTACAGCACCAACCTTCCTGTTCATCGTGGTATGTGTCTGTTTCATCTTGGCTTTGCACCATGTGAGTTTTTTAGACAGCGCTCCCCCCACTTGTCCTGTCCCCTGCCTGCATAACGGACTGGTGAAGGAAGCAATGTGTGTGTGTTTGTTCCACTCTGACAGTTGCTGTTCCAGTTGCCGGTTTCTCAGGCAACTGCCGGCAACTTGACAGTCACCGGCAGTCCACTGAAAAATTGCTTAAGTGGGACAAGGCCCATTACTATACTCTTTATACAATCACAACTCTGCGGCCAAATTTTTCTCCAATTTCATCTGCAGGTTTGCAGATGACGCAACTGTGGTGGACCAGATCTCGAATAATGAAGTAGAGGAAGGAGATAGTGAGCTTAATAACATGGTGTCAGGACAACAAATTCTCCTTCAATGTCAGCAAGACAAAGGAGCTAGTTATCGACTTCACAAAGTGTGGTGGAGTACATGTCTTAATCATCATTAATAAACCCAAACTGGAAAATGTTGAACACTTCAAGTTCCTAGGTGTAAATATTACCAACAATGTGTCCTGGGGCTTCCACATTGAAGTTACAGCCAAAAAAGTGTACACCAACACCATTACTTCCTCAGGTGACTGTGGAAATTCAAAGTCAAAGTCTATTTTATTTGTCACATGCACCCGAATGTGCAGTGAAATTAATTTTCCAGCAGCAATACACTTAAAAAGAGCCCACAATACACAGTAACACATCCACACAAATGTACCAATTTCTACAGATGCACCTTACAATGCATGCTGATGGATTGCATCATAACTTAATTAGGGACCAACTCCTCGCAAGAACACAAGAAACTGCAAAGAGTTGTGGATGTAACCCATTCCATCACACAGACCAGACTCCCCACCATTGATTGCATCCACACATCAAACTTCAACGGAAAAGCAGCCAACTACAAATAATATGATCATGCAGGTGATATTTTCCTTCTTATTAAGACTACTGCCATTCATTGCTCTGAGAAATACTTTGTACGCACAGGAAGTGTGACTGGTGCAGAATGGGCAAAATGAAAATATTGTAGACTGTGCTTCAACTGAGTGAGATCGATCCTGTATGAGGAACTTTTTGATCAACCTACATTATTCTGTAATGCAGGAGGTAATTAGTTCACAAATTACTGATTCCAAAATGTGGATACTATTACCGGTAAATTGTCCCTGTTCAATATTCCCTTTCCTCTCTGAATTATTCCTCATTATGCAGCTCCCCTTTCTTTTTTGGTACTGTATGTTCTACTTAAAACATTTTCTCATGCTCTTGGTTGGCAGTAAATAAGCCCTAGTCTTGCAAAATTGATGGTTTAAGTGTCACTGAATGGCTCAGCAACTGATGTGCTTATCAAGGGATTGATTCACTGAACAAACTTTCAAACGAGTGTACCCCAGGGATCATACCTCACTGAAGTCCCCAGCTCAGAATGAAAATCAACACACGTAGACGGTGTGATTGAAAGTCAAACACAGGTACGTGAAGCAGATTCTTGACTAATTTTCAAACTGTGCAAGCTTATTCACAGATCCCTGGAGTTTGCTTACAGAGTAAACTGGGAGATGGCAAATAAAAAGAGCAAAGCAAAATTATCTGAGAAACCTTATTGCAAGCTGACAATTTATAACCCGGTGCACCAAACCTAAAACATAAACTCTTCATTGGATCTTGCCTTTCCAAATGTTTAAGTTCCTGAAATAGTCTAACTGACTGATTTGATTAGTAAATACAGATGGGAAAATATTTATTCAGCTTAATTAAGTAGATATTAAACAGACCCCCTCTCAGTGCTATGTGGAAAGAAAATGAGCTGAGTGTTGGGAATTACTCAGGGGTAATAATATTATGTGTAAGTAGCAGCCAATAGTTCAAAACAAGAACCAGTCTTCAGAATATCTGTCCTTGTGTACATTGAAAATAGAAATTAGTTTGAAATTAAAAGAACAACTCTGCAAACAGACAGGCTGTCTATTCACATGACTATGATTTATGTGAATTATCTGAATGTAAAACAACATGGTATGTTAATTGGCCTACATCAAACCAGGAATCATCTTAAGTTTTAGTTTATAGATAGCACATGGAAGGAGGTCCTTTGGCCCATTCACGCTAGTTCTATGTTATCCCACTTTCTCATCCCCTCCCGACACACTGGTGATAATTTACGGAGACCAACACGCCCATCTTTGGGATGTGGGAAGAAACTGGAACAACCAGAGGAATCTCACAGGGAGAACGTGCAAAATCCATATAGACAGCACCCGAGGTCAGGATCGAACCCAGCTCTCCAACACTGAGGTAGCAGGTCTACCAGCTGTTATTGAAATTGTATTGTATCACCTGCTGTGATTATCTTTGATACTAAGAGTATAAAGAAATGAAGTTTATTGAATTTGGGAGTTACTACCATGAGGATCTCCAAAAAAATGTCTGTTTTAATAATAATATGTGAATAAATACAGACTTTTATATCAACCAGCTTCAGCCTCTGAGTGATTCAAAGGGCACAATACTGAGAAAATAAATATACAAACCATGACCATTCTTTGAAAATGGATAACTTTAATAAATGCAATATCAAAGGAATAAAACAGTAATAATGTATGCACAGAAAGCTGGAGTAACTCAGCGGGTCAGCATCTCTGGAGAAAAGGAATAGGTGACGTTTTGGGGCGAGACCCTTCTTCAGACTCATAAGGTATGCCTGTGCAGACCCTTCCAACCTTCCTAAAACAAATGGTATACAACCAAACAGAACTATGGAATAGAAAACTAGTTATTTTTCAGGTAATCTTTGTATCATTAATTTAGAAAAAATGACAACACATTTATTTAATGGTATTAAGTTGACCTGGGCTGACCCTGTTGTCCTTAATCACTAAACAGTTTCAGCCCATCTCGTATATGGCTAGCATCAGAATAAAAGGGTGTATCTTTCAGTGAGTATAGCCGTTGGGATGTCATGACACAGTTGTACAAGACATTGGTGATGCCACATTTAAAATATTGCATTGAGTTTTGGGGACCGTGTTAGAGGAAAGACGTGTTAAGCTGGAAAGAGTGCAGAAAAGATTTATGCGACTGTTACCAGGACTCATTGGCTATTATCGTCGAAGTAACAAGGATAAAGACAAAGACAAAACATCTCTTAACGAAGCAACACTTAACTCACAGCAATAACAAATGCAATAATATATCAAAAGACACAATGCATGGCACACATAGTTCTTACAGGTGCACACACTCATTTGTTCTATATTGCTTATCCTTTAAAAAGAAACCATGAACACTATCAACCTCCTACATGTATTACATTATACCAAAAGAACACACTTCTGTAGGAACTCAATGGGTCTGTGGAATTCTCTGCCTCAGAGGACGGTGGAGGCAGGTTCTCTGGATACCTTCAAGAGAGAGCTAGATAGGGCTCATAAAAATAGCGGAGTCAGGGGATATGGGGAGAAGGCAGGAACGGGGTACTGATTGGTGATGATCAGCCATGATCACAATGGCGGTGCTGGCTCGAAGGGCCGAATGGCCTACTCCTGCACCTATTGTCTATTGTCTATTGTTTGATAGCATCTGTGGGCACAAAAGAATGGTCTATAAGAATTGCCTCCACTAATGCTGAAGTTCCTCCAGCAGTTTTGTTTTGCTCCAGATTCCAGAATCTGCAGTCTCTTGTGTCTCTTTTAAATTGTACCAGTTTGTTTGCCTCACCTCCCTATTACTATATATTCTTTCATCTTGATTTAACCTATTCTGTAATTCTCAAACCAACAAAAGCCATTAGACATTAACCCTTTGCCAAGACGTACACAATCTGATTCACTGACACCTCATTATCTGATTTAATTGAAATAATGTTACTCCAGCACCCTCGTCAAGCTTCTCTCCCCTAATCCTACATGTGGATCTTCGAAATGGCACATTATTGTCATAAATTTTCGATGAATTGGATATCTGTACCATTCATTCAGTTTATGGACACTTTCCTTGCTTGCTATTGTGAAAAAATAAGTATTTCGCTTTCTCTGAAAAAGCTAATGTGCTGTCCAGATGATATCCTGAATTTAGACGGTAAGTGATGGTACTCTTCACTCTGGAGAATTTCTATTTTAGGACCTACTGTGCTTGCTCCACACATTTGGCTTTTTATACCCTTTATGGAAAGAGAGCTCAAAATCATGCAGCAAATGTGATGTGAATGCCACATTTTGGATGTAGCTGCCAAAATAAATATCCTTTATTAAAGGCAGTCAATACTCAAACAAAAGTAATGGTTGGTACAATGCTGTAGCAAAAATCATACTATATCACATGCTACATTTTGCTCTTAAAAATAAGCACACTCATTGAGAGGTCTAAGAAGGAACTGTAGATGCTGGAAAATCAAGGGTAGACAAAAATGCTGGAGAAACTCAGCGGGTGAGGCAGTATCTATGGAGCGAAGGAAATAGGCGACGTTTTGGGTCGAGACCTTTCTTCAGGCATTGAAAGGTGGTTTCCTGAAAAGGCTTGTGCAAGGGGCATGCTTTTAATAGTGAGCTGCAGAGCTTCCCTTGATGGTCACAAGTATCCAGTTTTCTCCCAAAATGCTACATACCTGGTTGTAGTAGATATGTCTACTGTGCGATTCAGAACCCGTGGCTCCAAAATGAGTAATCTCGTCTAACAATAAGGATTAGGACAGCAAGCAAATTTAGTGAAGAAAATATACAGAAGTAATGTTGGCAAACGTATCACAAAATCATCGGTTGTGTGGAGTTATATGTCTGGTACATGAGATCAGAGGCTAGGAGAGGCAATTAGTGACTGCACAGTCATTTGAATAAGAATCAATTGTGGCTGTGAACTATAATGTATTTTTGAATCCCAAGCTGTGAGTTGAATTAATGGACAGACTAACTGATGAGTTTAGTTTGTCCAAATTACTAAACCCACAAAATATGACATTTGAATGAGTATAGCTACACAAATGGCAAAGTGTTTTAATGTTGCCAAAGAAATATAAAACATTAGCATGAACATTTTATAGATGCCAATGGGGGAGAAATCATAGGAGCTCTGCTTATGGGTCCAATGCTGGTAACAAGAGTTATGAGGAACCACGGTTGATTTGCAGTGGGAATCATTTGCACAGATGTATCAGTTGAATAAATGAATTATACTTTATTGTCACGTGTGACATGTCACAGTGAAATTCTTTGTTTTGCATACACAAGGATGCAAAGAGTCGCCACATATAGGGTGTTGACAAAGTTACAAAGTCGTCTGATGTCTAAATGGTGAAAACAAATGCAGATAGCACTTGTATGCAATGCAAAACAGAAACCGTAAGCTAAAATAGTAGCTGTCAAGCAGTTTCACAATGAAAAAGAAACCACAGCAGAAAGTCACTGAAGGGAGGTCTACATAACATTTAACCAGCAGCAACGTGACTCTAACATGAGTAAAAATAGCTGTGATTACACAATTAAAGGTTAATAAACAGGGGACATTGACATGAATATTGATACGGCTGCTAACTGCTCAATCATGGGCAGTGATAGAAGCTTAGCAAGTTGCCACTGGCAGGAATGCACATTGAAAACATGTTCCAGCACAATCTTAGAACATTATACATTGTCCAGTCTTCTAAAATGGGCAAATGGCTAGGCCAATTATTACATTAATAAATGAGGTTTGCTGGAGAGAAATTGGCTACAGGACTTGTGGATAGGTTGATTATTTAAAGTAAATAAAGCAGACCAATTTTAACAAAGATTCAGGAATATCATGGAGGTATGTTTAAAGATTCATACACGATCATGAATGGGTACCAAGTTACAAACCTACTAGACCGAATTCCAATCTGAGCTACTGCTAACTTAAACGGATACAACATGCACTTTAAGCTCAGGCAGAGGAACTGAGTACACTCGACTGATATTAATGACAATGGCATAAAATTATTGGGCCACACTTCTGGTACTTAAGGGATATAACACCATCCATTGCTGCAGGGGATAATAAAATGTATCAATTAAGGTACAATACCCATATTCTAAATCTCAGGAATCATAAGCTAAATTAGCATGGGCTGACTTTTTAATTAATTTTTACTTTTCTTGTGCTGCTGAATGCAGACTACAGAGATGCTGCATGTCCCACTGAGTTACTCCAGACTTTTGTGTCTATCTTCAGTTTAAACCAGCATCTGCTGTTCCTTCCTAGACAATGAATCAAAGGTGCTCCTGATGTTAATCTCATGATTCTTCAAGAACAATGAACACATAATATTTCTGACAATAGTTAAGGTGAGACAACACAGCTGGTCCAGAGGTGGAAGTTAGTTCAGCATGATGGATAAATCATGTGTTCACGACCATGGCTGCACAGATCATAGAGCGTTTGGAAATCTATGACTTTGTTAAATATATGAAATAAATTTATGTTTTTCTAATTAGGAGGAAGGAGTATTTTGTATGTAGTATTTATGGGTAAAATAACTTGATTTTTTAAAATCAGTTTTGGCATTACCATTTCTGACATATGATTGCATTACAAATGTAATTTGGGATATTTTCTCACTGGTACACTCTACTGGCCCATATTAGTTTGCATTGATGATGAACAATAATTGTGTGCTTAAAGCTGTCGTATGACTAATGCTATTTGGAAAGTTCCACAGACAATCGCCGAACAACCCTTGAATGTACTTGACATCCTTTGACATCCTTGTGTCTCATGCATATCAGTTTGTCTGTATGCTCTGAAATGGAAGTTATTAATGATTAAAAACCTCACATAATTGACATTGGAAATTGTTTCTTGTTACTTTGTAAACTAGCATTATTACATCTTTAACAGATACATGTACTGTCTTTGCGGAGTTTGGTAGAGCCATAGCTCTCATTCTGTAAAGCAAGTTTACCATTTTGTAACACAGTTTCACAATCTGAAGCTTATACTGAAAATTTATAATTCGTCCAAAATGTTAACTTTGTTTTTTCTTCCTTTAAGCTGTTTTGACCTGCTGAGATTTTCCAGGATATACTGTTTAATTACAGAATTCTCACTCCTGTAATTATTTGTTTTTTGTAGTTGCCCAGTCACCTTCATGGTCAAAGACTGTGCTGAATGAACACCAGTCAGAAGAGTGTGGGCCATCACATCACATTAATTATTTTCCACACTCGAGCTGCAGTTAAGGATACATGATGTGAGTGTCAGCTAATGCACCATTTTCTTCTAAGTTATGGGGCAATTTGCGCAGCAGATTCATACCCATTAGAACTGGCTTTCACTGTCCAAATTATTGGCTCCTTACAGTTAATGGAAAGAATTGCATCTTGTAACATTGACATTAATTCTAAAGCACCACCGAGAGGTCAGAGCACATTATGCTGGCCTACTGCGGCATCAATTCCCCCTTAAAAATTTATTGACAAACGTTTGAGGCTACTTCCCCCAAAATAAGTACAGATAAATCTTGCAGAGTAAACAGGACACAGGTCAGGAATCACTGACAATTTTGAAATTAATCCAAAAGGACATCTCAGATTTTGTAGAACATTATCTCCATCCTTTCCCACTGTAACAAAGAGAGGCAGCTTCCATAAATGCCATGCACTTAATCCAAGGTGCTGCATGGGAACAATATCAAACCAAGGAAAGTTGACATGGAGGCACATAGAAAGTATGAGACAGATGACGAAGGCTTTGTCAAAGAGATGTGCCCTGAAATTCTTTCACATCCTGCTGTATTTTTTAGTTGCAGGGACAGGGAAATTGAGCTGATCAGAAGTGAAACAAATTGCTGTAGCTTTTTACTGAGAATCACACAACTTGGGAAACCAGACTGGGTAATTCCACTCCTGAAACATGCATTGATATGTTTTTTTTTTGTCATTCTATGCACAAATGGAGTAAAATTAAATCTTTTTTGCAACTATTGTCTGGTGTATCGGATATTGTATCAGTTTGTACCATATCAGTGCAGTCATTGGACAGTCACAGCTGAAATATGTTTCATTGTGTTACATTCTATGAAGTAGCACGATTGACATGGTTAGGACAAGCTTGTGCACTTTGCTCGAGAAAACCCTGTAGGCTCGGTCAACTTTGTACCCATGTTCCTATGGACCACAATCAATGGGAATGTTGCAAAACTATGTTTGCACTTACCCGTATATGCACCTTACTGCAGGTTCTACTCTGGTGGTCGTGGTGTGTGTGGTTCATGAACTGGAGCTGCAGCATAGATGTTGGCATTAGGGAAATCATGGCTTGGATCTCCAAGGAAGGAGTTGAAGATTGTCTCACGTTCGAAGACTCCATACCCTATGAAGTATACAGCTTATCGCATTCTATTAAAATCATTCTAAACACCAGCATCTATCGAGGTTTAAGTTTCAGTGTCAATGGACATCCATGAGATTCTATGGACACAGTCTCAGTAGTGCAGCTTTTGCTGGCATTCTCTACATGTAAAGGTCAAGGTAAATGATTCCATGATTGTCATTGCTTTTGCTCATTTCAATTGGTAGCAGTTGATTTATGCTATATCTTAAGAGTTTGTCATAGACCACAGAATTAGGGAGGTCGCTGATAATGTTGACTTTAAGAAACAGTGCTTCACAGCCAAGAAACTGAGTAGGTAGGGATATGGGGTTGTTGACTTAGAGTTTGACAGGATTTGAAAACCAATTTGACTATATTAAAATCAAGCCTTTCTTAACCAGCAGTCAGTAAAGGTCATCTGGCATATGATTACAGGAATCTTTATTCACACCATTGTTTTGGATGACCTCACATTGGTGGTGATTACAATTTGGTCAGAAGGCATTTCATTGCTCAAGTCTAAATTTAACAAAGGTATCAGGCAGAGTTTTAGGAAATGAGGAATGGTTGGCTCTTGGCAAACTATATCTTGGCAATGGCTCAGGAGAAGATTCATGGTCAAATCTGAAACCTATACAGAAAATATGGAAATACTCAAATATGGGGATATATCGGCAGTATCTCCAGAGAGAAAATCAGAAGTAATGCTTCAAGTTAGTAAAGTGATGAAAAACACTTCATTTGTTCATTTTTCTGGATATAAATACTGTAGGCTCGGCAGCATTAATAGTCCAGATTAATTGCTTCTGAGAAGGTGGTGGTGAACTACCTTCCTGAGCTGTTGGGTCCTTTCTGGTGAAAGTACTCCACACAGCCCTGTTGGGTAGGGGATTCAGAGGTTTAAACCCAACAATGATGAATGGCTTATGATGTATTTTCAAACATGGATAAGGTATAAACTTGTTGGGGAAACTGCAAATGGGGTTATGCAAAAATGCCTTTTGCCCTCTCTTGAAGTCTAGTTGATCTTTCAGTCAAGGACCTTGATGGTGAAGGTTTGATGATGATAATATCATTGAAAGTTCAACAGAGATGGTTAGAATTCCTCTTGTTGAAGATATCCATTGCCTGGTACTCGTGTGGTACAAATATCACTGTCCACCGAATATTCCATGTTGTCTTGATTCTGTTGTATGCAAGCATGGATTACTTTATTTGCTCAGGGGCTCTGAATTGAATTGAATATTGTGCAATCACCAGCAAACATAAGTAACTCTGAACTTATGATGGAAAGAAGATCATTGATGAAGCAGCTGAACATGATTGATCCTGGGATGATCAATCACCAACAACCACAAACACAACCAACTTCCTTTGTATGAGTTATAACTCCAAACATTCAAATATTTTCCATTTAATGCCCATTGATTTCACTTTTACCAGGGCTTCTTAATCCCCCACTCAGTCAAATGCTGCACAACATCAAGGACAGTCACTCTCTTCTCCCTTCTGGAGTTCCATGAGGTAATGAGATGATAAAGGTAATCAAACTGAACCGTTGACGCTAATTCTTTTCCCTCAGATGTTGCTGATGTGCTCAGTTGTTCCATCATTGCCTGTTTTCATTTCAAACTTACATATGATACCAAGTTTTTGAACTGGCTTGATCCATTTAAACACCCGCTGGGAATTGACCGCTTTGTTTGAGTTTACTGAAAAAAAAATAGGACAAGGTTGTCATGAAAGGGATTAGCTAGGAATTGTAATTCCTCATGGAAATAAATCCATGAACTTGTAAACAGCATGGGAGATCTGAGAGACAGTGAATTAAGAAGGCTTCATGAAAAATTGCAATGTTATTTGTATGCCCCACAAAAGGTGACTTGAGAACTTGTAAGACTGGCATTTGCATGGATAATAATTTGACCGCTATATCACCATATCCTCCATTTTTTTAATGCCGCATAAAAATTTCTACCCATATAAAATTTGAACTAATTGCTCTTAATTAAAAGTTCAATGGAAGTATATGGATTGAGTGAGGCACATTAATTGCTTTATAGTATTTTTATGCAAATAAGCCTTCAATGGTCCTTGTTAAATGTAATAGAATATGCAGAATGGCACCTATAGTTAGTATGGGGACAAATACAAACCCTGTCATTCCAAACCAAAATACTGGGCCTGCTCCTAACTTCGCAATAAGATCCAAGAGTCCAACCTTTCCCATTTGTTTGGTTTGACTTGTTCCCATTTTAATAGTGTTACATTAATGTAATTGTTAGTTCCTGAACATTAATTCATTGTGTCTCATTATGTCTGAAACAAACCAAGCTGACCTACGGACCTCCGAACAATTTGCACCAGAGTTTAATGAGTCTCATGCCCACTGCTGAAATCATCCTCATAAATCCTGTGCATTGATTTGGAATTTAGAGTGCACACTTTAAAAAATAGTAACAGCGGTTTGTGTTTAAACCGAAGATAGACACAAAATGCCTGAGTAATTCAGTGAGACAGGCAACATCTCTGGAGAGAAGGAATGGGTGACGTTTTGGGTTGAGACCCTTCTTCAGACTGAAGTGTCTCGACCCAAAACGTCACCCATTCCTTCTTTCCAGAGATGATGGCTGCTCCGCTGATTTACTCCAGCATTTTGTGTCTATCTCTGGATAAAAGGAATGGGTGATGTTTCAGGTCAAGACCCTTCTTCTGACCTGAAAGAAGCATTTTGTAACAAGCATTTTGTATCTACCTTCGGTGTAAACCAGCATCTGCTGTTCATTCCTACACTCAATGTCACCTAGGTTGGCTCGATGTCGGAATATTGATCTTGTACCAATGTTCAAGAATGTTCACAATGGGAGTTGCTCTCAGAGACAGTCAGATGTAATAGGATGAAACTCCCCCCAAATTCAATGGGTCAGATCTCAACTTCAGTAACACAGAGTGGAAGGTAAATATTGCAGGTGTACTGAGAGAAATTTAAAACCCAGCCCAGGAATGGGAAGGTAACACATCTCACCTTTTCTTACTTGGGCACAAACAAACTACACATTTAACTACATAACTAACTCCTTGAACTATTCTCTGGCAAAGTAAGAAATTAATTGGGGTCTTACAGTATCTATAATACTTCACACAATTTATCATAATTCTTCGCAGAAGTCTATTTTATTCTGTGTAGAAAGGATGCTGGTACATACCAAATATACTGTAGACACAGAATGCTGGAGTAACTCGGTGGGACAGGCAGCATCTACGGAGAATAAGGATGGGTGACCTTTCGGGCCGGGACCCTTCTGAGTCTGATGAAAGGTCCCAACCTAAAACATCATCCATCCTTTTTCTCTGAAGATGCTGCCTGACCTACTGATTTACTCCAACACTTTATGTCTATTCAATTTTATCTGGGATTTTTTTACCCATGTACAATGCAACCTGGCCAATACTATTATGTGGCTAGTCCTTGTGTAATTCACTCAGTTTTGTTTGCTGATAATATTTATTTGAGGCAGAGGATTGGAATAGGGATCACTAAATTAAAAGAGATCATTCTTGACAGGGTTGAGAACGCAGCATGAAAAGAAAGGCAAGTTTACATTTTTTTTGTGAGTAATGACTAAATTGGGGGCTCATTCCTGTTGGCAGATTAAGGAATGGACATTTACAACTGCAACAATTTCCATTTGCAATGCACCCCTAATGTGACAGATCCATCCAATGGTCATGAGACTGGAGGAAATTGGGGAAAAAGTGGAAAGTGCTTGAGAAGGTGATACCCGGAGGTGGCGTTGAAGGACAAGAAGCCGATGCGAAGAAGTGGAAGCCAAATAACCCAACGGAAACAATGCCGAAAAGCCAAATAACCGAAAGCGTACAACGCCGAAAAGCCAAATAACCAAAAGGGCGCAGCGCCATAAAGCTAACTGACTGAACAGATGCAACGCCGAAAATAGCCAAATAACCGAACGGGTGTGACGCCTAAAAGCCAATTAACCATAAGGGCTCAATGCCGAAAAGCCAACTCACCGAACAGACACAACGTCAAAAAGCCAAATAAGGAAAAATGACATCGCTGTGGGGCGGGACTTGTCAGCGATTGGTCCAGACCCCCACGTCCATCACATCAATGGCCGAGGGAGACGGGAGGGTGGGGGTCATTTTCCCCACACACGACCACCCAGGGCTGGAGGGTGACTGGGCACTCTGAACCCAAGCACCAAGGTGTAAGCGGCCGAAGGAGTGCATCCCTCGGGGCAGCCCCCTCTCTCCCCCCTGTGGTCAGCGCTGTCCGGCCAAGGCCACCTTCCACCTCGTCTCCCCCGTGCGGCCGCACTGTGACAGGCTGTACATCAGCAACGAACACACACATGGGGACGAAATCCCCGGCAACCTCCCCGTCAGCTGCAGCAAAGTTGGGGACAATCTGGTCCCTCCGCCCATCCAGAGTCACTGACTGCGATGCACCACCACCGGACTCCGACCCCCCACACCAGGGTGATTCACCCCCCGACCCCCGGACCACGACCCACACACGGGGTGATTCCGCCCCTCAACACCCACACTGGCTTTTAGGCGTCCTGCCCTTTTGGTTATTTGGCTTTTCGGCATTGTGCCCTTTCGGTTATTTGGCTTCCACTTCTTCTCTTCGGCTTCTCGTCCTTCAACGCCACGTTCGTACATGGAGAAGGTTTATGATTTTATTTCCAGGCATTCCTCAGCTGGCACCCAGTGCATTTACAGATGCAAAGGTCCATTTTACGTTATTTTTGCTAAATCACTGTATAAAATGCCCAAACGGTGCCGCTGAGCAACGTTTGGAGATGTTGAGCAACCGCAGCTTCAGGCTACACACCAGCAATGGGCAGTCTAGCAGGGTGAGGAAACTTAAGAACGGCGTCCCACAGGGCTCAGTGTTGGCACCAATGCTGTTCAACATCTACATCCATGACCTGCCTGCAACCCAGACAAAGAAGTATGGCTATGCTGATGACCTGGCCATCCTACTCAGTAAGCCATCCTGGGAAGCAGCAGAAGAGGGCCTCTCTGAAGACATGAACATCCTGTCTTCATACCTGAGGAACTGGCGCCTTAAGCTCAGCATGGGTAAGACAACATCTTCAATATTCCACCTCAACAACAGGGAAGCGACCCGCGAGATGAACGTCATGGTGGATAACGCCTGGTTACAGTCCCAGCCCGTCCTCACGTACCTCGGTGTGAAGCTTGACAGAACGTTGTCATTCGGACAACATCTGGAAGGTGCCAAGGCAAAGACAAGCGCCCGTGCCACACTGATACGCCGACTAGCCGGCACCACATGGGGAGCCACGACGAAGACACTGCGCATGTCCACAGTGGCCCTGGTGTTCTCAGCCGCCGAGTCTGGTGCCGTAGCCCTCACGCCAAGAAGCTGGATGCTGCACTCAACAACGCCCTGCGGACTGTCTCCGGATGCCTACGAGCCACCCCAGTAAACCAAACTGCCCATCCTCGCTGGCATCGCCCCAGCCAACATCAGACGAGAAGCAGCCATGCTGGCTCTCTCTCGAAAGGCACAGACCAGTGAATCCCACCTCCTCCATCAGATCGTCACAGAGACACCGCGACGAGTGCGCCTCAAGTCATGGCGCCCCTTTACCATGCAAGCCCATGAGCTGCTCTGCACAACACCAGCTGACGCTTCTAAGGCCGTCTGGGTCAAGACGAGATGGAGAGACCAGTGGAAGTCAGCGGAACCATCTAGGCTACACCAGTACATCAATGACCCCATGGACGTCCCTGGCCAGGACCTGCCCCGAAAGCAGTGAACAACCTTCAACCACTTGAGGACCGCGATGAAGAGGTGGGGCCTTGTGGACAATGCCTCCTGTGAGTGTGGGGACCCAACACAGAGAGTGGAGCACATAGTCACCAGTTGCCCCAAACACCGGCCACCGAATGGTGAACGAGGTCTGATTGACCTGGATGATGACTTGTTGGCCTGGCTCGCTTCATCGGAACTGCAGGTCTAAAAGACATACGACAAAAGAGAAGATGAAATGCCCAAAATATTGCCTTTGCACAAAACTGTTCATTAACACATCCAAACAACTCTACATCTTGTAAGTGACATAAACATTCTAACAGATTTCTTCGCTGTGTAAGTGATGCAGATGTAAATGAGTGTAGGCTTGCTGCAGCGTTAATTAAGTTAGATATTTTCTGCAAAGGAAACAACCATAAGCAAAATTTGAAACTGACTGGAAGCACACACAACAGAAAAAGTGGTATAAACTGAGAGTTTGTTTTCTTGTGTTGGTTTTAACTGGAAGGTGAACTAATTTAGTGGTAGGCACATATAAAGAGGCCAAAATATGCTCAGACTACTTTAATTCCTGGACCATTTTAACCAAGGTCCCTCTTAAACATTTAATTAGCTCAAAGATAACAACTGCCTGGACACTGTAATGAGATGTTAGATAGCGAAAAGTCACCGCCGGTGTGCAAGTTGCCCATGGTAATAAGAGGTTCAGGAGACTGTCATATTCAAGGGAAAAGGGAAGTCAGAAGAGTGGATGCTTAAGGTTTATTTGTGCAAAGCAAATACTTTATCTGCAGTTCCTGTCTCAAAAGTGCTAAGAAAATTATGATCCAACAAGTTCTGCTATGAGTCAATAGATGCGTTCCTAAAAAACCTCGCAATATAGAAAATTGTTTTAAAAAACAATTGAGTCAATGGAGAAAAGGTTAGGGGGCTTGAGAGTTTCAGACTCACAATAACAAAGTTATTTTTTTCACAGGATTTTCAAAACTAGTCTTTTGAACAGGTTATTATTATATTTACAATAAATGTATATTATTATATTTATTACTGCATGCTAAAATACTAAAGGTTATATGCTACCTTGTTTACTAGAGTATCATTGCACAAGTGTAGTAGAAATGATTGCCTGTTAATTCCAATGGCCACCTACAGTGAAAGTTATATCATATAAGCAATGGTGTTTGATTACTGCAGGAAGGTTACCTGGTAAAACTCTTTTTTCCGTTGCCTTTTTTTTTCATGGAGAGCTTTTTTCTCCTGTTTGCCAATTTCCAAACTAACTTTTAAGTGATTTTTTGTACCGGATCAAAATCACGTAATGACCAATTCAGCAGACGCATATAAATGGTTGTTTCTGATTCATTATGTTCATTATTCCTGATTCGTTATATTGTATTTGTGTTATGGACACACAGATTAGATCTAAAGTTTTTGGGTAATAACTTTTAACACATTATTGGTACATATTTGAAAGTGTTTAAAACCGCTGAAAACAGATCAGGGTGTATAAATAATTTAGCTCCTAAATATTCCTTGTTCTGTTGCTGCCTCCACCCCTAGAATTTGCCAGACTCTTTACTGCTTTTTAAAATCTAGCCTTTTATGTAACCCTGATATTTAAGCACTCCACTATTCTTGACTATAATTTTAGTTGGTAAAGACCAGAATGTCTGAAAATCTTTGATTTTTTTAAAGTCTGCACTATCTTCCCCATGGAGCCCATCTTATGATCACATTCTTCAAACTCTCCCAATATGTTACATGTGGTTCTGCATCACACTTTGCTTGTGAAGCCCTTGTACGTTTTACTACATTAAAGGTTTAAAGTGAATGCAAGGTGATGTTGCTCCAATATTGTTTGTATCCATCATCTGTTCAAAACATTATATCGCCACCTGAAAAAGAAACCAGAGAGGCAATGGCTTCAACGGCTCCACTAATCTTTTATCAGTTATCTGCTGACAAAGTGTGAATTAATCATAAGGAAAAAAAATAAAAAATTCCCCACACTCATGTTTTCAAAATTATCATTTTTAAAATAGAAATTAAATTACTCCATTATCTTCTCTCCAATATTTGTGGTTAACACTTTGCATGTTAATTCCATTCTGACATAGAGATAAAGGGATGAGTAAAAAAACAATTATAAAGAAAATTCTAAGCTTATAAAATGAACTGATAATTAAATATTAGAAAAGACAGAAACAACTTTTCTTCCTGTATGGTGTTATCCTTATATTAGGGTCAAAGAGGTTTGAGTTGGAAATTAAACCAAGACTTGACTGATTCTTATTTGTGACATATTTTGTGTGGGAGTGATGTTTCATGGAAGTTTGAGATTTTAAAATATATTTCTGATGAACCACTACACCCTGGGTACACTGTGACAATCAAGGCCAAAAGTAAATTAAATAAAGGTTTATGCAGAAAATAAATCGTCAGATAAAATAATATAATCGAGTCATAGTCATAGAGATTGGAAACAAGCCCTTTAGCCCAACTTGACAACACTGACCAACACGTCCCATCTACAGACACAAAATGCTGGAGTAACTTAGCAGGACAGGCAGCATCTCTGGAGGGAAGGAATGGTGACGTATCGGGTCAAGACCCTTCTTCAGACTTGACCTGAAATGTCACCCATTCCTTCTCTCCAGAGATGCTGCCTGTCCCGCTGAGTTACTCCAGCATTTTGTGTCTATCTTTGGTTTAAACCAGCATCTGCCATTCCTTGATACACATGTCCCATCTACAATTGTCCCACCTGCCCATGTTGAGCACATATCCCTCAAAATCTATCCTACCCATGTACCTATCTAAACGTTTCTTAAACGTTACAATAATACCTGGCTCAATTACCGTCCCTGGCAACCCATTCCCTACACCCCTCACCCTTTGTATGAAAACGTTACCCCTCAGTTTTCTATTAAATCTTCCCCCCTCACCTTAAACCTATGTCCTCTGGCTCTCAATTCCTATACTTTGGGTAAGAGGCTCTTTATGTTTACCCAATCTATTCCTCATAATATTACTCAATGGAAGATCAATATTGCTTGTAACTTTAACCATTTAAAAGGTTATTACAAATACGGTCCCAGAAGATTCATGTGCCCTGACCTTGTAATTATTGTTGAGGAAATGTTCAAGGCTTTCCTTTAAATATGAGCCTTGAGTCTAATTTCAATGGAGTGTGACAAAATGGATGCAAGTTTAAGCCACAGCCTAATAAATGATTCAGATGATTAGTGCTATAGTTAGGGTGGATCAGTGATGGTGTTGTGGTCAGGAAAGATCACCGGGGTCAAGATTTACAGTGGAAAGAATATTCATTTAATATGTGTTCAGAAATACATGATCACAACTTTTGACCACACATTAAGGTCAGTTGCTTAATGTCTGCAGGTTCCTGGTCAGCAGATAATTGCTTGTGTCAATAACTTCAGCTCATTTTGGTACCAGCTGCTGCAGTGGAAACCAACAATGTAATGGGACCTTAGAGACACTTTGAGTCTATTATACATAAATGGTTGAAATTTAACATGTATTTTAGCCATTGGAAAGAAGACATATCTTGTCCTTGTCTATTGCAACAGGAACACAGCACAACTTTTTTTTTGGGGGGGTGGGAATTGCTGGAGGGAAGGTTGAATTTCTACCTGTTAGATGGGGGCAGGTATAGTCCTAAAACCTTGTGCATCATTGATTGGTTTTTAGGCTAATATATTTGGAAGACTTTTGAGTTCGAAGTTTGGAAGAGGTTAACCATAGACCACAACATATCAGCATGTGTATTCTGTTTCTTGTAGAGTAGTGAGGTCCCATTTGAATATCTTACCGCCTCCCATGCTGTGTATTCTAGCAGCACCAATCCTGATGCAGGTCTATTCCTGTGTTACTTACATAGATTTCATCAAATATTTCCAGAGATTCAACTCTAAGACGAGCTTCTCCGGGCTTTTATGTCAATATTATGCCGTCAGTAAATTTGCTTCACGTAACATTATTGGATGAATCATTGTTATATTAATAACTCTGGCTCACATCAGAAACTCCATCATAAACACAGTAAACATCTTAGTGCTCCTACATCTAAAATTGCCTTCCTTGTATGTCCAAAAACATGAATAAGTCTCCCATTATGCAGCTCAAAAGTAGGCTTCTTGCATTATGAAAGATCTATTAATGCTAATGAATAGCTTTGGAAATATTAGAAGCATAACCACAAATGTTGCGATACAATTATTTTGGTGGCATGTGTGCTCTGCTTACATTAAGCACAATTTACAACAGGTACACAGCATGAGAACAGCCTAATACTGTTTATTTTATCCCTTTTAAGACAACACAATACATCAAAGCAAATAAGTGCTGACTTTATGTATATCAACAGTGGGTGGTATAGAGCTGTGTCTGCTGATCTCACAACAGGCGAATGTAAAACTTCCTTCATCTTAATTGAGTTTATCCTGTTCCAGATCTGTCATATAGTATTGCAGTCCATATCCATTATCCATACCACAATCTGAACATGATCTTCTTTATTTTGCAAAAGGAATAACCACCCGGCTCTTTGATGAAATACCTTGCTTATATATTACAACTCACTTACACACTTGTATGGGGTCTTTCCTTATTTCATGATTACATCAGGAGAAAGCATTTCTTAGTCCTTGTCATTATTTTCATGATTCACAGTTGAACTGCAGCCAGGCTATAAATCTAAATTATTATATCAGATAATGTTTGCAGATAATTCTGCAATATATATGGTATCAGGGCTCAAAGGGTGCAAAATCTTTGTGAACAAACTGTTTTCAATATTATTTTAGATGTCAACAGATTAAGTCAATCTGTTCAGAAATCATTTTTGCAATTATTAGTGATTTTTTTTAAAATTCTGGTGAATGTGCATTAGAATGCAATATTATTTTCTTCACATCAATGAAACAATAAATGATTAAACAGTTGATAACAATGTTATCCTTTCTAACCAAATGAATGAAAATAGGGTGTTCAAAACAGTAATTTTATACAATTGTTTACAAGTTTTATACAAATGCCAGTAAAAGACATGCAGGAAAGATCACTGACAATATGGGTTTAAACAACAAAACAGATTCACAAATATCTCTCAAGCAGTAGATGTGGGTAATAAGGAGGGATAGTATAATTTGTCATGGACAAAGAAATTATGAATCTCATTCTTAACAACTTCATCTTAAAGTGGTTGCTGATCAAATGGACCTCATTTGTATTAGGAAGGAGCTTGCAATATTATCCATCAGAAAGAGTGATCCAGACAGCTTAATATAGAAGTAGAGCCTTCACTATAGAGCAAAAAGAATGCTCAAAGACAGCGGAAAGAAAACGTAAAATTGATAGCCTGAAGACATGCCACAGACACCAGAACTTAATATTTCTTGGTACATCTACAAAAGACAGCTACTCCATGATCAAAAATCCCTGAAGAAAATCACAGAGATGTCAATATGCATACAATTCAACTATATATTTGGATTTCGTGGGAACAGTGTATTCAATGTCCCTATCACCAGTTAGATAATCTCAAGGTTTTGATTTCCCTGCTAGGAATGGCCATAAAAACGAATGCAGTAAAAAAAAATAAAAGATGTTCTGTTTTCATGATGAAGACATTTAACTTCAGGATTGATAAAGTAAGAAGTTTTTTCAGTCTCTCAAACCTAGATAGAAATATATCAAACCATAACCCCAAAGGAATAGACCCAAGAGAATCTAATTTATCAAGATTCAACCAAGCAGACTGACCACTTTCAGCATTTCAATGTTATTAAACAGACACTATATATATTGATTGATTGAAAGATACAGCATGGAAGATGCCCTCAGTCCACCGAGTCCATGCTGGCCATCGATCAACCACTACACACTTGGGGCAATTTATAGAAGCCAATTAATGTACAAATTTGCATGTTTTTTTGGGATGTGGGAGGAAAGTGGAGTACCGGGAGGTCACAGGGAGAACATACAAACTCCACATAGATAACACCCAAGGTCAGGATCAAACACAGGTCACTGGTGCTGTGGCTCTACAAGTTGCGCCACTGTGATTAATCTTATCATAGTTTCCATTTCTAGTTTAGATCAGGTTGGATTAACTGAAGGCTCATTATTCTTCTCAAAATGATGGGCGGTGGGTTCCTTGAGACACATTTACACCACAACTATTCCTGAGAAATAGAGGAGATATCAGAGAAGCAGATAATAATAATAATAATAATGGATGGGATTTATATTACGCATTTCTAATACTCAAGGCGTTTTACATCGCATTATTCATTCACTCCTCAGTCACACTCGGTGGTGGTAAGCTACTTCTGTAGCCACAGCTGCCCTGGGGCAGACTGATGGAAGCGTGGCTGCCAATCTGCGCCTACGGCCCCTCCGACCACCACCAATCACTCACACACATTCACACACAGGCAAAGGTGGGTGAAGTGTCTTGCCCAAGGACACAACGACAGTATGCACTCCAAGCGGGATTCGAACCGGCTACCTTCCGGTTGCCAGCCGAACACTTAGCCCATTGTGCCATCTGTCGTCCCTTGCCATCTGTCGTCCCAGATACAGACTTGTTACATCCATGCTCCCTCAGTACTGTGGCATATCTCAAGTTAACGTCCAATCTGAAGAAGGGTCTCGACCCCAAACGTCACCTATTCCTTCGCTCCATAGATGCTGCCTCACCCGCTGAGTTTCTCCAGCTTTTTTTAATCTACCTTCTATCTCAAGTTGAAGGCTAATTTCACCATGATGATTCAAAAGATTAAAGGACATAAAGGCTGATTGTGCTGGAAAATTTTCAACAGGTCAGACATGATCTGTGGAGAAAACTAGCAGAGTTCAGATTCCAGGTCAGTGAGCCTGCATTAGAGTGTAAGCAGGTGAACCTTGTCCTCAGTTCGCATACATTCTTGAAGTAGCAACAGACACACAGTGTACAGCACCTGTGAAATTTGAAATTCAGAAAAAGCCTTCAGAGGGGTGAACCCTCGAAAAACGCCTGGACCTGATGGTATACCCGGTTGTATTCTAAAAACCTGTGCGGACCAACTGGCTGGAATTTTTACGGACATTTTCAACCTCTCACTTCTGAGGTCTGAGGTTCCCACCTGCTTTAAAAGGGCATCAATTATACCGGTGCCCAAGAAGAGCAAGGTGACGTGTCTCAATGACTATCGTCCAGTGGCACTAACATCTGCCTGAATGAACTCTTGGCATCTAATACTGTGAATACAGTTGCTTCAGCCATCTGCGCTGCAATCTCGTCCACAGTGCGCATGGGATAGTGAGGTTGTGTGTTTAATGGCTGTGTTTAAGCCCTTAGGATTTATACAAATCCGTATTTCATCTTTATTCTTCGTTGCCACGACCATGAAGACATTAACCTTCCATGGATGTGCAGCAATTTTAGTTGAAGTAGTGGAAGTGCTGGTGTTAGTAGCATGTCCTACAGCATGGAAACAGGCCCTTCAGCCCAACTTGCCCGCACCGGCCAATATGCCCCATTTATAATGTCACACTTGCCTGTATTGGGCCCATATCACTCTAAACCTGTCCTATACGTGTACCTATCTAAATATTTTTATTTAGATAGGTACACTATTCGGCTCGAAGGGCAGAATGGCCTCCTCCTGCACCTATTTTCTATGTTTTCTATGTATTCTATGTTTCTATTTCTTAAACGTTACAATAGACCCTGCTCGACGACCTCCTCCGGCAGCTCATTCCATGTACCTACCACCCTTTGCGTGAACTAGTCACCTCTCACATTCCTACTAAATCTTTACCCCCTCACTTTAAACCTATGTCCTCTGGTTCATTATTCCCTTACTCTGGGCAGGAGACTCTGTGTGTCTACCCGATCTATTACTCTCATGAGCTAGCCCATCCTTCTCAATGTATGGGTTGTAGACCACCATTCTATTGTGGTTAGACTGTGTGGATTTCCTCAGAAGGAAAGAGGAATGTAAGTTCCCAGGAAACAAGGCAATATCTTGGCATTTACCATGACCAGTCTAGGTGGGAATGGTGTAGATGGGGCACTTTGGCGTATGAACAAGCTGGGCTGAAGGGCCTGTTTTTGTGCTCTATGATTCTACGACCCTTTGATGCTAGATACTTAGGGATGGAATATTTAATTGAAAGAGAGCTCTGAGTTTTTGAAAAGAGTCCTTATTGACATGGGAAGATAGAAATGAAAGTATGGAATATGGAGTTCCAGCAATGCTGACAAATCCTACTGCATGCAATAGACTCTATCCCTCTTCCTTCTGTTCCTCACCAATATTAAAGCATACAGTTACTCCTTTAAGTCAAGAGCTTCGGTGAGCTCTTTAATTCTGTGCTGAGCAGCAGATTTTGAAATATGAAATCCCAGGTAATGTCTTGAAGCTTAAGAGATACTTCAACATTTTCTTTGTGAATGAGACCAGGATAGAGAGTGTACTCAAAGATCACCCCACAAAATGTCACTGAACCCTGTTGGTCCTCTTTGATAACCAGAGCCTTTAGAAGTTTAGAATGGTCATCAGAGAGGTGCAGGGAGATCCAGTTTATTTAAAAAAACTGTGTTAGGATCTTGTGTAAATGTGTGCATTTATGTTCCACCTCCCCAGGGGTCTCCGAGTAGCCTATAATGTGGTGTCTTGCCAATGAAGTGACCACACTTTGAAAGAGTTGGTCATTAGTTAAGTACCACAACCATCACTCTGATCTGGCCCCGGTACACAATTGCTTGAGCAGTCATAAGTCAAGGTCATAAGGGAAAGGAGTAAAATTAGGCCATTCGGCCCATCAAGTATACTCTGCCATTAAATAATGGCTGATCTATCTCTCCCTCCTAACCCCATTCTCCTGCCTTCTCCCCATAACCTCTGACACTTGTACTAATCAAGAATTTGCCTTAAAAATATCCACTGACGGCCTCCACAGCCACGTGTGGCACAGAATTCCATAGATTCACCACCCTCTGACTAAAGAAGGGTCAGAGCATTGTGAATCCTCATCTCCTTCCTAAAAAAAATCCTTTAATTCTGAGGCTATGACCTCTAGTCCTAGACTCGCCCACTAGTGGAACCATCCTCTCCACATCGACTCTATCCAAGCCTTTCACTGTATGTTTCAATGAGGTCCCCCCTCATTCTTCTAAACCCCAGCGAGTATAGACCCAGTGCTGACAAACACACACCATAGGTTAACCTACTCATTCCTGTGATCATTCTTGTAAACCTCCTCTGGACCCTCTCCAGCACATCCTTCTTCAGATATGGTGCCAAAAATTGCTCACAATATTCCAAATGCGGCCTTACCAGTGCCTTATTGAGCCTCAACAGTCTGCACTCAACTGTGGAGCTGCCTTGCTGCAAGTGCTGATGTCCAGTAAACACATTCATTTATTGGAAACTAGATGCAAATAGCTCTTTATTTTCTAGTTGTATATAAATTACAGTCATTTTCTTCAGCTGCAATCTGTAATTTAAGACAGTAGAGATTACCATTTGCGCTGGACAGTGATTGAAATCACTTAGTATTCATTGGATGAAACAAAAGTTGGACATGCTGAGATGGATAGTGACCTGAAGCGACTGGTTCAATTTTGCAATTAGCACCATTGCACCCAGAAATGATCACAACCGCAATTTATTCTGAGTTGTTTATTTTGAATTGCAAAGCATTGAGAAAAACAATTATGTGCAATCAAATATTTAGGCATTTCTTTTCACAACAATCTTATAACAAGCTCGTGAATGGGAAAGAAAACCTCTGTAATTACTTTTGTGCACAATGCAGTGCAAAATAGCACAATCGAACATTGTGTTCATAATTCAGAAGTCAGACACTTTGATAAAGGAATAGATTTCCTGCTAGGCAATCTTTTGTTCTGACGGTTAATTAAATTATTATGGCACAATTTTGTCTGAACACTTAAGTTTCATCCGAACATTTCCTCTTACATGTCAAGCACGTTGAAATATTTAGTGTATAACCTTTCTAGAGTCTCACAATAGTGCTGAATTTTACCAGGCTGCCCTAATCTTTTCCATGCAGAGCCTTGGGAAAGTTATTTATATGAAATGCAAAGGTGCCCATGTCATTTATGCTCCTTCCCAATCATCTCTTCTTAAGTGGAGTGACCTTAGAGTGGCACGTCATTTTAAAACAATACACATTTGAACAGTTGCTGATTTACTCAATAGCACATTGGAATCTGGTTGTTTGCTTCTCTCAGCAAGAAAAGTGAGTGACCGTTACATTGTGGGTGGGAAAGGTGAAGTTGAAGATGAAGATGTAAACCCTATAAACAAAATGGGTACTATGGTAGTGCAACAGCTCATTGAAGAGTAAACGGAGGCCTGGATCAACAATCCAGAGAGATGAATTGAGAGATGAATTGACATATAGTCATAATCATCAATACAAGAAACAGAGTAACATTGTAGCGGCTGTAGAATTTTGATCCAGATAATAATATAGTTCATAAGTTCATGTGATTGGAGCCGAATTAGGCCATTAAGCTCATCATGTCTACTCTGCCATTCAATCATAGCTGATCTATCTTTCCCTCTCAACTCCATTCTCCTGTGTTCTCCCCACAACCACTGACACCCGTACTAATCTGGAATCTATCAATCACTGCCTTCAAAATATCCATTGATGTCCTCAGCCTTCTGTGGCAATGATTTCCACAGATTCTCCACATTCTGACTAAAGAAACTCTTCCTCATCTCTTTCCTAAAGGTAGGTCCTTTTATTCTGAGTCTATGGCCACTTGTACTAGTTCACCAGGTCACCAAATAGTGGAGACCTCTTCACATCCACCCTTTCCAGGTCTTTCACTATTCCCAAAGTTTCAAGGACGTACCACCTCATCCTTCTAAACTCCAGTGAGTACAGGTCCAGTGCGTCAAACGCACATAAATATGGAGATTATATTTAAATCACAATATTAGGAGCACTGGTCTCCACAAAAGCAATTGGATTGTTGTAAGATGCCATCTTGATCATTATTTTTTTTCAGGGGAGGAAATCCTCAATCCTTGTCTTGTTTTTGATTTTTTTTTAACCTGTCTACTGGTCTACCTGTGACTGTGAACCACATAGAAGGTTGATTGTTAAATGTCCTATGAATTGGCCGTGCAAGGCACCCAGATCAAATATAATGATGGGTGGATAATAAATACCAAATGCACATAGTCTTTTTCAAGGGATAAGTGAATCAAGATCTGGGGGCCGTTGGTTTATGATGAGAGGGGAAGGATGTAATCAGAACTTGAGAGACAATGTTTTCACACAGAGTGGTGGGTAAATGGAATGAGCTGCTGGAGGAAGTGGCTGAGGCAGGTACAATAACAATATTTAAAAGTCATTTGGACAGGTACATAGATAGGAAAGGTTTTGGGGGGGATATGGGCCAAATGTAGGCAAAGGGGATTAGCTCAGATGGGCATCTTGGTTGGCATGGATGAGTTGGGATGAAGCACATGATTCCATGCTGTATGATGCTATGGAATTATGACTGTCCATTTCATGACACTCAGATCCTGAAAAAGTAATTGAAAATGTATGGGGCAGAGCTGAACGAAGTCCAGTGTGTCCATATCACTCGGCTCTTCCTGAAGTGAAGTATTTACAGTACGTGATAACCTTTCATTGAACATTAGCTGCACTGAAACCTGAAATACACAGATTGAAATCTTCATTCTTAATTGGTCTCTATCATAGAGATATTTATTCAAATAATCCTTATCGACACTCTACTTAATTAGGATTCATTTAACACTTCCACAGTTGAAAATCAGTGTCTATATTATTAAAGAGAACTGACCCAAAGAACATTTTTAAAAAAGAAACAGAATACAGCTCCTGCCCTTCTATTTTTACTTCAGCTATTCTCATTTATTCTATATCCCTTGACTCTCCGCCTATAAAAAAAACCATATTGATCAAATGTAATAAGCAAAGCCCTGAAGGAGGAACGCTAAGCATGAGACTCAGTCTCCCACTCAGGCAGACTCTCGTGAAGTGTTTGAATTATTTATAAAGTGTTGGGAGATTCCTTTCATGTCCTGTCCTATGTTTATCCTCAACTAACACTGTAACTTATTTGCTTACTTATATTTCCGGTGGTGTTGTTGATCTCATGTTGGATGAAGATTAGCTTCTGCATTTCTCTAAAATGTAACCATGACTACATTTCAAAATCCTTCAACTAGTATTTGGATAGAGCAGTACCTGTTGCTTAGAAACTGGTCACACATAGTTGAATAGACCAATCATGCCAATTGCACATATTGAACTGGGCACTTCCAATACATGATCTCACATTAATGCACCAAGCTGTTCCCAGTGGCAAGCGAGTGACCAATGAAGCCTTTATTCCCATTGCAGCTCATTGCTTCACACAATAATGGCCATGGAGTTTAGCCTGGGGCATATCATGTCAGTCTATTGTATTTCTATACAAGGAACATTCTGCTCATCTTTGGAGACCTGTAAATTCACTCTGGGCTGCTCAGCAAATGTCCAGAATGTGTTTAAACTGATGTAGAGGGGTTTCTTCAGTATTTATCTGCTGAGATACTCATTTCAATGGGGCGATCCACTACTGTAGGGTCGTTATGACCACGGCTGACCAATTAGTTTAGAGATACAGACCTTCAGTCCACCGAGCCCGCGCCAACCAGCAATCCCCATACACTAGCACTATCCTGCACACTAGGGACACTTTACAATTTTTCCTAAGCCAATTAGACAACAAACCTGTACGTCTTTGGAATGTGGGAGGAAACCGGAGCTTCTGGAGAAAACCCACATGGTAACGGGGAGAAGGTACAAACTCCACGTAGAGAGCACCTGTTGTCAGGTTCTAACCCAGGTCTCTTGCACCATAAGGCAGCAACTCTACCACTGACCATCATGCTGCCCAATAGTGCGGGCAATGGAATTTGGTGCAAAAAAAGATGTGCCCAACAGTGGAAAGCTCACTCCCAGAGAGTTATTCAGAAACACCACATTTTATCTTGACCTCTCTGATGAATAATGCAATTGTTGGTTCAGGTTTTCTAATGTATCATCAATGAGATATGTGATATTCTGTGGTAAGACTGACCACACACTAATGCCTGGACTCCATTCTCCACGGAGACCAAAGCCATGTTGATTCTTAACTTCCTTCCCACAGAGTATTCCCAAGTGGTAGCAGTAGTTTGATGCCACGCCTCCCAAGTAGTCATTCATTGTGGCATCAGAGAGGTCACCTGGGAACCGAACTGCTACTGAGTCAGTGTTAGCAGAGCCTTGCTGGATTAGGATTGTGCCTCAGACACCAACTTCCCCGCATCCTTGACATTACCGAGTCCAACACGAAATTACAAATTGCTTCTGAGGTAAAAGCAGCTCAGAGAGAAAATGTTAACATGAGATCCATGTTGCCCTTCATCATCAGGATGGGTGTGATGAGGATCTTCTGGATTATTTTCAGGAATGCAGAATGTTCAGCGGTGCTGGCTCGAAGGGCCGAATGGCCTCCTCCTGCACCTATTTTCTATGTTTCTATGTTTGAGATTTCAATGCAGAACTTTAATGACAGAAGGGGTGAAAGATGATTGCAGGTTAATAGGATTATTGCAGGTAAATAGCATTGCTGAATTTACATTACAACTAAAACCACCATAACCAAAAGCATCAATGACTGAACAAGCTTGTGGAGCTGTATAGTTTTCTTTGAATATCAATCTACTGTATATGTTCACATAAGTTTGTGCCTTTCCAAGATCCCTCTCCTTTATTGAGGGGTTCATTTATAACATAATATATATTCGGCTTGATCTTTGACTGAAACAGCCATGTTCTTCTGCTCTTCATATGAAGCTTCAGATCAGCAAACTGTGGTTCAGTTGACTTTTCTTGACTCTAAGGAAAAGAAAATGAATAAATGGTAAGTGGTCTAGCAGCACTGTTTGATAAGAAATATCTCTTCAGCTACAGCTTCCACTTAATTGCAATGAGGACATTGTCATGTAAATTAGCCTAATTTTTACACAAATATTGACCTTTGGATATGAATGAAACCACTGGTTAATTGTGTCAGAGTGATTATCTGCTGCTGGAGGTATTGACCCAGGATTCATTGACACAATGGGATACGTTTATGAGAGGCAAGAGTTATTAATGAAAATAGACACAAATTGCTGGAGTAACTCAGTGAGACAGGCAGCATCTCTGGAGAAGGAAAGGTGACGTTTCAGGTTGAGACCCTGAAACGTGGAATTCCCTGCCAAAGAGGGCAGTGGAGGCCAAATCACTGGATGGATTTAAGAGAGAGTTAGATAGAGCTCTAGGGGCTGGTGGAATGAAGGGATATGGGGAGAAGGCAGGCACGGGTTATTGATTGGGGACGATCAGCCATGATCACAATGAATGGTGGTGCTGGCTCGAAGGGCCGAATGGCCTCCTGCACCTATTTTCTTTGTTCTATGTCGAGGTTCTATGACCCTTTTTCAGACGATGAAGGAGAATTACTTGTGAGGAACCAAGATTTTGAGAATGCAGCTGATTACAAGTAGCCATAATTAAAATTCTAATAATAAGATCATAAGTTACAGGTAGGCCATTCAACCCTACTCAAATCTACTCCGCCATTCAATCATGGCTGATCTGTTGATCCCTCAACCCCATTCTCCTGCCTTCCCCCCATAGCCCCAGACACCCGTACTAATCAAGAATCTGTCATTATCTCGCCTTAAAAATACTCCCAAAATACACATTAATGCAAGAAACCTATACTCATAAGCTTTGCATTGTGCCACAAAAACCAAGGTATTGTGTAGGAAGAAACTGCAGATGCTGGTTCACATCGAAGATAGACACAAAATGCTGGAGTAACTCAGTGGGACAGGCAGCATCTCTGGACAGAGGGTCTCGACCCGAAACGACACCCATTCCTACTATCCAGAGATGCTGGCTGTCCAGCTGAGTTACTCCAGCTTTTTGTGTCAATCTTCATGTGTAATGTATCCAACTTTGCTCATAATATAAACCTGGGCAGGTGTAGGTTGGGAACAGGATTTAAGAACATTTTGGGGTGGGGGGAGGGGGGGGGGGGTGGGGGGTGTATATGCAGGCTGAAATAATTGGCCAGGTTTTTACAGAAGGACATTTTTATAGTAGGAACATCCAGTCACCTACTTTGGTAGAAAGAAAGACAAAATATTCCTTAAATTAGATTAGATTAGATTAGATTAGATTAGATAGCCTTTATTGTCATTCAGACCGAAGTCTGAACGAAATTGAAGCAGTCATACATACAATACAATACAATAAAAAACAACAATAAACACATATTAACATCCACCACAGTGAGTCCACCCAACATCTCCTCACTGTGATGGAGGCAAAAGTCTTAGGTCTCCAGTCTCTTCCCTCCTCTTCTCCCTCTGCGCTGAGGCGATACCGCCCGGGCGATGTTACAACTGTCCCGCGGCTCAAACACCGCGGCCCGGGGTGGTCGAAGCTGCCGCCCACCAGTCCTGCTGACGCAGCCGCTGGCCCGCGGCCGAACCCCGGACTCAGGCCACCGCCGCCAGAACACCGTCCCAGCCACCGGAGCACCGTTCCAGCCCCGAGCCGGATCGCCCTCACGTGAGTACCGTTACCGTCTCAGCCTCGCGCCAGGCCGCCCCGACTGGGCGCCGCTCCTCCCTCGGGCTGGGCCGCCCCGACTGGGCGCCGCTCCTCCCTCGGGCTGGGCCGCCCCGACTGGGCGCCGCTCCTCCCTCGGGCTGGGCCGCCCCAACTGGGCGCCGCTCCTCCCTCGGGCTGGGCCACCCCGACTGGGCGCCGCTCCTCCCTCGGGCTGGGCCGCCCCGACTGGGCGCCGCTCCTCCCTCGGGCTGGGCCGCCCCGACTGGGCGCCGCTCCTCCCTCGGGCTGGGCGCCCCGACTGGGCGCCGCTCCTCCCTCGGGCTGGGCCGCCCCAACATGGGCGCCGCTCCTCCCTCGGGCTAGGAGCGCCGTACCTCCCCGAGCTCGGCCACTCCGACGGGAGCACCGTTCCTTCCTCGGGCCGGCCGTCCTCACAGGAGCGTCACAGCCCCTCACGAAAGCCCTGTTCCAGCCCCGAGCCGGGCCGTCCTCACGGGAGCGAGCCCAGTGTGAGTCCTGGCGGGCTCTGCCTCCTGAGCCTCGAGGTCGCCAGCTCCGCCATTAGGCCTCAGCGCAGACGGAGGCAGAGAAGGGGAATACGACAAAAAAGTCGCATTCCCCTGCAGGGAGAGACAGCAAGCCCCGTTTCAACCCCCCCCCAAAACAGAAACTAAAAACCAAAACTAGACTAACCAAAACAAAAATAAACAACACAAAAAACACAAAACAAACAGGGCTGCCGGAGAGCCGCTACAGCCAGAGCCGCGCCGCCACTAGGTTGAAAAGCGCTGGTGTTTGGAGGGACAAAAGTATTATCATGTATCAAGAATTAAAAGCTATGATGTTTTGCAGCAAGCAATTAGTACAGAAAACAATGCATTGAACTTTATTATGAGAGAATTTGAGTACAAGATGAAAATCAATTTTATGGCGACCTCTCTGAAATGTGATGCACATGTTTGATGTTCCTACGTAAGGAAGGATATACTTGTGATTGAGAGAGTTACGTTTCTTCAAATTGATTGCTGGTGTGGCAGTTTTACTGTCATGAGCAGAGATTAACTGAGGTGATCGTCTCTTGAGCTTTGCAGGTTGAAAGGCAATTTCATTGACACATGAAAAAAAATGGATATGAATTTTTACAAGACAAATGAAAAGTTAATGTTTCTACTGTATGTTTCTTAAGATGGAGTGGAATTTTGTGACTCTTTAAATAGTTGGGAGGGAGATGGTGGGTTTGTGTGTCTATGTCTTTAACAGGTCACTGATGTGGTTGCACAGACAATTATGGGAAATTCAATTAAACCATCCCTGTTAAACGATGCTCCTGGAACATTGCAGCATTACAGATGTGAGTCTGAAAATACTTAAACATATATATAATCCTTTTAGAAAAATGTTAAGTAATGTTAGAGACATGTAATAACATATTAACACCAAACGAAACGGTTTAAATTCTAATCCATTAACAGCTGATTTTTCACATTTCCCTCAATTTGATGGTTAGGTCCAAACAAGCCCAATGGGGGCATTCCTCATGAATGGGTCAGTGAAATATTAATATAAATGGCATTAAGTTATCAATGACAACTTTAGGCTTACATTTGAACTCTGTCAGGACGCTACCTCCAGTTTGATCTGCCAACTATATTTTTAATATTACTCGCAAGCGGTATTACCCCTTGCTCTTCAATAATAACCGGGCTTTAAGAGAATATATAATAGAAATACTGGAATGCAAGGATCAGCCTAACTAATTCTCATCTTATTGTCAACATTGGCAGAATCTCAGGGACAACAGTTGATAAACCCTGTTTAATTTCCGTATAGATGTTATAAGGTCAAATTTGAAGGCTGCCTTAATGAATTCACTTCTCACAACACACAGAGGAATTCTTACCCCAATTAAAATTTCAGGTCCTCAGGGAGCCTGTTTATTTCTGACAGTGTGAATTACTTGATGTCTCACTGCTATCTCCAGCAACCCTGTGGTATTTGCTTAAGACATTCACTCCAAAATAAATAATGGAACTATTCCATCCCTATCTCTTCTAATAAGCTTTCTTAACAAAATCTTGTTTAATCCACCTCAGGACAGTAAAACATTTGAAGGACATTAAGACGGTCTATGAATGTAACTAAATCTTCATGCAATGGAAGATAATAACAGTTATTAAAGGAATATCACCGTGCATTAAAAATGCTAATGAATGGTTGGATATCTATCAACAGAGAGTTCTGTATTAGGCTTTCTCCATTTAAAAATAATGTTACAATATCTCCAAGATGTACCAAAAATATTGCAGCAAAGATGCCATTCATTGCCCCCCACCCTCGTCTCCATCTGGACAGAGATAGTTGTTGCATTAGGAGAATTAAAAAAAAGTCCAACCTGATATTTGGACAACAAACAAATAAATACAGATACTTCAAACAATATACAGCAACTTGACTAGTCACCACTGACAAAGCAGGCCAACTGTATTGTGAACTCAATTCAAACATTGCTCTCAACTAGTGCCTCCTTCTCAGAATTCATAGATTTTTTAATTTGAGGGGTTTGAACTTTCCAGACATTTTTCAATGTATTTTCTAGAACTAATTTTTACTTTCTGATGGTTGAAAGGGAATTGTGAAATGTTCTCAATTGATTCATAAATTGCAGGATTCCTAAATTCAAGTGCCATCTCAATGCAATCTACATGGTATGTCCACTGCTAAATTTATAGGCAGAGATTATGATTAATTTAATCATTTCATTTTCTGAAATAAAATGCATGTATGCTTAAAATGGACAAAACATGCTGGAGTAATACTCAGCATCTCTGGAGAGAAGAAATGGGTGACGTTTCGGATCGAGACCCTTCTTCAGACCCCATCGGAGAGGAGGAGTACTTTGTCAAATTAGACATACCTTGAGGAGATTTTGCAGTGGAGCAGACAAAATGTGCATGTATGCTTTCTTTATTTTACTGCAATTGAATAAATGGTAAACCATTGTAATCCTGACATTTTTCAACTGACTATTTATGAAGGGAATTGGTATCTCACAGTCATGCAATGGAACTTATAAATGATTAATTTCATGAATTGAACCCAGAATAGATCAATAAAGTGCATGTTTCTCAGTGTGTAAGTATCTAGAGGGAACGTTGATTTGCCTTTACATCTGGATTTTTGATGGTGCTAAGACCATTCCTCTGATGTAAATTTCCCCAAAAACTTCTCCAGCTGTTCCAAACCCCAAATTGATCCAGAATTTAGCTTTCAAACTCCTACATGCTGACAAAAAAACCACGTCTTACTAACCTCATTTAACCTGAATGTGCAGAAAAGAACTGCAGATGCTGGTTTATACAAAAAAATAGACACAAAGTGCTGGAGTAACTCAGCGGGTCAGGCAGCATCTCTGGAGAAAAAGGATGGGTGACGTTTCGTGTCGGTACCCTGCTTCAGACACAGAGGTCTGTATTCTGTGTCCTGTCTGTATACCATGTAACCTGCAACTGTACTGTTTTGAAGAGCGAAGACTCAAGTAGTGTTTGTTGTTTCAGTGAGATCTGTGACCTCCTGCGACCTCATATACAGACTTGCACACAGATGCTGGGCTGTTTAGCACATGTTCATCACAGTTATGGTCACAGATGGCCACTCAGCCTGAGGATCATTTCAGTATGCTATCTTTGATTTATTTTGTATCTCACAGTTTGCTGATCGCTACTGCATAGAGAGGGCACTGTGCTCCATACTCAAGGAACGAAGACTTACCAAGCATAAAAACACACAAATATTGTTATTTGTCATCTTCTTCTGGTCACGTTGGGTTTACCCTCCCCCCCCTCTCTATTATTGGCAGATCAATTATAAAGCTGCAACACTCCTCAGCAACTGGAAGTATGCTGGATTTATCATTCACTTCTGAAGAAACTCAGTGTTCAACTTTTTTTAATGATTATGGCCACATGAGCCAGATTAATCTAGAAATCATGTCAGCAGTCTTGTCTTATGAATTCTAGATAGTTTTAAGTGCATTAATGAGAAATATTTGCTCCTCACAGTTTAACAACACACACCTTAACAGATAGATGTGTAACATATTCATTATATTCTCATCCATTCTCATGGCCGTCCAAAGGGGGGGTGCGTTGGGTGCGACCGCACCCCCCCTTTTTTTCCCCTAAGAAAAAAGTCACAAAAAAAAAAAAAAAAAAAAAATCGAAAAAAAATAAATCAAATAAAAAAAATAAAAAAATCAACATTTCCACTTTGGAAACGGCCAGTTCTCTGTTCTCCCGTTCCAGGGCGGGATGGCTGAATCTGAACCCAACGGCTGTAACCCCAACACCAGTCACCGCTGCGGCAGAGCCCGCTCCCCTCGCCTACCCCCGCTGCCGGGGCCCAAGCCATCTTCCCCCCACACCACCCCCGCTGGGCCCACGCCACCCCCGCTGAGCCCACGCCACCCCCGCTGGGCCCACGCCACTCCCGCTGGGCCCACGCCACCCCTGTTGACCCCTGCTTGGTCCACGCCACCCCCGCTGACTCCCGCTGGGTCTACGCCATCCCCGCTGGGCTCACGCCACCCCTGCTGGGCCCACACCATCCCCGCTGATCCCCGCTGGGTCCACGCCACCCTCGTTGACCCTTGCTGGGCCCACGCCACCCCCACTGGGTCCATGCCACCCCCGCTGACCCCCGCTGGGTCTACGCCATCCCCACTGGTCTCCCGCCACCCCCGCTCGGCCCACGCCACCCCCACTGACACCCGCTGGGTCCCCGCCACCCCCATGGGGCCCACGCCACCTTCATCCCCCCCGCCCGCTGGGCCCGCGCCACCTTCATCTTCGCCCCCCCCCCGCAAGAAAGAGGGGGGATGTGAGAGGGGGGAGGGGAGAGAGAGAGAGGGGAAGGGAGAGGAGAGAGAGATGGGGAGGGGAGAGGGAAAGGGGGATTATCTTGAGTGAGATTGCAAAATTATGGTAGGTTTTAGAGTTATTATATTTTCTCCTCCATATGAATAATATTAAACAATATCAGATAATATCAAACAATTGGAACTGCTTTCTTTTCCTTGATAACAATACTGAAACATATGAATTCCATAGTTTGTGACATAAATACACATTTTAATGGGATCATTATATACAGATGTAACATTTCCATTTTGAGATCGGGGGGAGGGGGGTGTTGGGGGCAAATATGCGTCAAGCCGATAACCTAATCATTAAAGAGTTAAATGATAGCCTAATCGATAAAGCGCTGAGAAGAGGAATCAGAGCTGCCAAGGAAAGATACTCTGAGGAGCAAGTTCTCAGCTAGTGATTCTTCTTCAGTTGGAAGGGCATGCAAGAAATCACCAGCTATAAGAGGAAAGCCCCCCCGCTCTTTGAACAATCGTCAGCTGACGAACAACCTGAATGAGAATTACTGCAGGTTTGAAACTCAGAAACGTATCCCTGGTACCCCCTCCCCAACAAACACAGCCAGACCCCAGTCTGCAAAGAATGGACCCTGCACCCTCTCCTTCCCATTCACCACTTCACACCTACTTAAGGCAAGACTCCAGTATGAAAAGAGTGGTACCTTTCCCACCCCACCCAACCACTTCACACCCACTCACACCCTGACCTCAGTCTGCAAAGACTGGGCCCTTCTACACCCACCCCACTCCAATCACCACTCCACTCCAATCACCACTTCACACCCAATGACTGCACCTCCACAGACACCTCTGTCAAGCTTCTCAAGTTTGTGGATGACAAAACCCTGATTGGACTGATCCAGGATGGGGATCTCTGTACTCTTTTCAGTTTGACATCTTTCCTATAACATGGTGCCCAGAACTGAACACAATATTCTAAATGCGGTCTCACCAACGTCTTATACAACTGCAACATGACCTCCCAATTTCTATGCTCAATACTCTGACTGATGAGGGCCAAAGTGCCAAAACGCTTTTTGACCACCTGATATACCTGCGACACGACTTTCAAGGAACCATGCAACCATCAACCATTCCCCTGCCCACCTGGCTAATTGATCCAGATCCTGCTGCAATCTTTCACAACCATCTTCACTATCTGCAAAACCACTCACTTCTGTATCATCAGCAAACTTGCTAAACTTGCCCTGTTCTGAGACTTTTCACAGAGTGCTGGAGTAACTCAGCAGGTCGGGTGAGTATAGAAGTTGGGAGGTCATGTTGCAGTTGCATAAGAAGTTGGTGAGGCCGCATTCAGAGTATTGTGTTCAGTTCTGGGCACCATGTTATAGGAAAGATGTCATCAAACTGGAAAGGGTACAGTGAAGATTTATGAGGATGTTGCCAGGACTAGAGGGCCAGAGCTATAGGGAGAGGTTGAGTAGGGTGGGACTCTATTTCACGGAGCACAGGAGGCTGATGGATGATCTAACAGAGGTGTATAAAATCATGATTTGAATAGATATGGTTGAGTCTTTTGCCCAGAGTAAGTGAATCGAGGAGCAGAGGACATAATTTAAGGTGAAGGGCAAAAGATTTAATAGGAATCTGAGGGGTATGTTTTTCACACAAAGGGTGGTAGGTGTATGGAACAAGCTGCCAGAGGAGGTAGTTGTGGCAGGGACTATCGCAACATTTAAGAAACAGTTAGACAGGTACATGGATAGGACAGGTTCGGAGGGATATGGATCAAACATGGGCAGGTGGGACTAGTGCAGATGGGACATGCTGGGCCGAAGGGCCTGTTTCCACACTGTATCACCCTATGACTCTATCTTTCCCTCTCAAACCCATTCTCCTGCCTTCTCCCCATTACCTCTGACACCCCTATCAATCAAGTATCTATCAATCTCCTCCTGAAAAATGTCCATTGAGTTGACCTCCACAGCTGTCTGTGGCAATGAATTCCACAGTTCACCACCCTCTGACTTAAGAAATTCCTGCTCATCTCCTTCCTAAAGTAATGTCTTTTAATTCTGAGGCTGTGGCCACTGGTCCTAGACTCTCCCACTAGTGGAAACATCCTCTCCAAATCCACTCCATCCAGGTTTTTACCAGGCTGGGACAGACGGCAACAGCTTCACACCGTGTCCCAAAGCTTGTGTCCTGTCCTGCATCACCCAAGGCAGCAGAGACGTTATAGGAGAGGGCAAGCACCGTAACAAAGTAGCTCACGATGGTTTGGGTAACATTCAGGAATGTCTATGCATGTCACATCATGAATATTACTGAAGAACAGTCTTGACCTGAACTATAATCTATACCTTTTCTCCAGAGATGCTGCCTGACCCACTGAGTTACTCCAGCACTCTGTGACATGTCACCTATCCATGTTATCCACAGATGCTGCCTGACTCGCTGAGTTACTCCAGCATTCTGTGAAACGTCGCCTATTCATATTCTCTGCAGATGATGCCTGACCCGCTGAGTTACTCCAGCACTTTGTGACTAATTTCCCTTCACCCATCAGCCCAAGCCCACTCTCCCCCCTCCTTTCCTATGTTCCTTTCCACCCATAAACCTCTCTCTGCCTTTACATTTCACTCCTCTTTCAAATCTGCTCTACTTATCTACATGCATTTTTCTTATTCACTTTTTAGTCATAGAATAATGCAGTGTGGAAACAGGCCCTTCAGCCCAACTTGCCCACACCGACATGTCCCATCTAAACTAGTCCCACTCACACCCGTTTGGCCCATATCCATCTAAATCTATCCTATCCATGTACGTGTCCAAATGTATCTTAAACATTGGGATAGTCCCAGCCTTAACTACCTCCTCTGGCAGCTCGTTACATACACCCAGCACCCTTTGTGTGAAAAAGTTACCTCAGATTCCTGTTAATTTCTGAAATATTGGTCATAAATCTGGTGCAAAATACTACAAAATTAAGGCTCAGAATGCATCAGAGAGCATCTAAAACCCCTGAGCTTCCAGGGCCCTTAAGCGGGCCCTGGACCCTGGCACAGAGGGACTTCACCTTCGCGCTCGTGATGTGCGCAGCGCGCACATTATTTCACATTAAGTTTTTTGTAATCCTGTCCTGCCACCCCCCTTTTTGAAAAGCTTCGTACGGGCCTGATTCTGGTTAGTGGATTTGCTTGCCATTGCATCTATTAATTGAAATACCATTTAGTAAAAATATAGTAAAGGAACCCAGGCCACAATCGCCTCATTTTATCCTTTTGGAAATAGTTATTGACGTTCACCTAACTATTTTACAAGTGAAATCAGTCAATCCAAATGGGGGGAGGATGTAGGTTATCTTTTCTTATTAAGGAAGTTCATTTGTGAATGTGGCAATCTCACATGTGAGTAACTAAATTTAGAATTACTTTTGGAAATCCCTTTTCCCGAATTAAAATGACACAGATATTTCTGTGCTTCTCAAATCACAAGTTTTATAGATAAAAGTAAAAGGAATGTCTGCTTAAATCAGGCTGTGATTTATCACTATAATGTTGCAATGGTCAGTGCATTGACACATATATCATATATCAGCAGAGGCAACCTGCAGGGGTTCTGATGCTAGGCTTCTGCAGTGAGCTTAAATGTGACTTTGACTTTGAGAAAAGTACCAACATATGTGTGAACTTAAATGGAAGGTTTTCGAAGGTTACAAATGAGAGTGAGGACAGTTTTGCATAAGATAAGAGTGTGGAGTACCCTTGAAGCATTGGAGGTGAAGATTTTTAATCCCTGCTATTTTAGACAATGTCTTTCTTCTGTTCTTTGCTCATTTCTCATCTGATGAAAGCAGAAACACTGTCCCATTTGCAGGATTTCCCCCTTGCACTTCTTGCTAATAAATTTTGAAGTCACCTGGTGCTGTGCTGATGAGGATCTAAGTGTGGATCAGATTACTTAAGGGCCTGTCCAATTTAGCGATTTTTTCGGCGACTGCTGGCATCATTATTCTATGTTCGCTCTTCTATGTTCGCTCTTCTGCGTAAGATGCTAACTGCATTTCGTTGTCTCTGTACTGTACACTGCACAATGACAATAAAGATTGAATCTGAATCTGAATTGACTGACGTGTCAGATCACCGAAAAAGTCCCGGCGGTAACGTGGCGTGATGACATATTGACGCACGGTGTTTCCAAAAGTGTCGCAACATTTTTTTTGTCGCCGCTGGATTTTGAAATGTTCAAAATCTTTTGGAGACCCTGATATGATACCGGCAGTCACCGAAAAAATCGCCAAGTGGGACAGGCCCTTTAAGATTTGTCTTGTGGAGGGTTCTGTGCATTTTGCTTATGACGGGCCCTTTAAATAACAGAGCTGCATCTCCTTCAGCATTAAGATAAGCCGATCCTACTGTGCTTGAACAGTGCAGTATTTATTTCAACCAACGTGGTTTAAAAACTTGATGGAGACAAATGTTGCTGTCAGTAGTAGCTGTCCAAATGGATGGTTGGCATGCATTGAACATGATGCATCGATCATTGTCAACATTGGCTAAGTACCATCCTTATCCTCAATGGTGAACACCTGAGCAGCAATAGGGCCATAAATTATATGTCTCTTGTTGGTGTGGGGTACAAAGTACATTGGGGACCAGGCAGAAGGCGCTACCCACAGAATGGCAGAAAAAAGGTATCCTCTTTGTCTTAGCTGGCTGTCAAGCTTGTCAAAAAAATGAATATCCCAAGATAAGTTTAAATAGATTCATAAGGTTTAAAGACTCAACCAAATAAAATATTTCTATAGTGGGAACTGCAAATACTGGTGTACAAAAAAAACAACACAAATTGCCAGAGTAATTTAGCATTTCTGGAAGACATGGATAGGTGACAATTCAGTTTGAGACCTTCCTTAGACACACATTTGTATTGAAAGCCTTTAAAATAGATTGAAAAATAACAAAATAGAAAAAAAAGAAAAACATCTTTAAAGGAGTTTCATAAATTCCAGATTAGAGACTGTAGATCAATAAGAGTTATTACTGAAAACTATTTTTATTACTTACTAGACTAAGTGGGAGACCTGGTCCCCCAACGCAACCTGTTCCCCAACGCAATATTCCACCACTCACCCATAGCCCCCACTGGCTCATTTCCCCTCATCCCCAGCACTCTCTCCCCCTCCTCTTCACCCTCCCTCTTCTTTCCCCACTCATCCTCCCCTCCCCAATCTCTCCCTCACCTCCTCCTCCCTCTCATTTCCCCTACCCTCAGCCACTCCCTCTACCCAAAATTTATCTCCTCCCCTACCCCCTTCCTAGCACACTATCCCCCACCTCCACCGCTCCTCACCTCCCCTATCCACCCCACTATCCCTCCTCACCTCTCCACTGTATTCCTCTCCCTCTATTTCCCACTCCTTACCTCCCCCACTCAACCCTCCTCTCCCTATTCCCCCCTCTCCATTCTCTCCCCTCACCTCCTCCATTTTCCTTCCCCTCTCCTCCTACCCTCCACAACCTCTCCTTTCACTGACCCTCAGACACTCACTCCCTCCCCCCTCCCTCCATAACTCACCTTCCAAGGATCTTGAGGTTGCTGCTCCTCTGACCAGAGGTTGTGCCGACTGGAGGCTGTGCCGATTGGAGGCTACACCGGGCAGAGACCGCGTTGGGCAGAGCTGAGGCAGGCGCCGACCGGAAGCCGCACCAGGCAATGCCTGGCAGAGACAGGCGTCGCTGGTGTTTAACAGCAAATGTGGCCAATCAGTGCAGCGATGGTGCAGGAAGGGTGACTGACAGGAGAGAAGACCAATGTGCGCATGCATGGTTTTTAAGATTTCTAAACCTTAACAACTTTTAAAATATACCATAGATCAGAACAAAACATGTTGCACTTGCACCATAGGAGAATGGTGAGTTAGGTGGCAAAAGATCGTAATGCTATTGTGTACGATTTTTGCGCAAATGTAAAAACAACGCAAACCGGAAGATAAGATGAGAGTTTTAGTTATATATAGATGTATTTAATCTCATTTGACTGTCTCTGGTGTATAATTAATTCCTTCCTTACAAAGGTTAAGGGTACATAATCCAAAGATATGGCTTTTACAGTAGATCAGATGGTAATAAAATGTGGTCAGAAACAAAACTCTGTGAAGTTTTAAGAAGGAACTGCAGATGCTGAAAAATCGAAGGTAGACAAAAGTGCTAGAGAAACTCAGCGGGTGCGGCAGCATCTATGGAAAGATGGAAATAGGCAACGTTTCGGGCCCAAACCATTCTTCAGACTGATGTAGGGTGAGTGGGGGGTGGGGGGGGGGGGGGGGACGGAGAGAAGAAAGGAGAAAGGAAGAGGAGGAGCCAGAAGGCTGAGGGAGAGCTGAGAAGGAGAGGAGACAGCAAGGGCTACCGGAAATTGGAGAAGTCAATATTCATGCCACTAGGGTGCAAACTGCCCAAGCGGAATATGAGGTGCTGCTCCTCCAATTTCCGGAGGTGCTCACTCTGGCCATGGAGGAGGCCCAGGACAGAAGGTTGGGTTCAGGATGGGAGGGGGAGTTGAAGTGCTGAGCCACAGGGAGATCAAGTTGGTAATGCGGACTGACCAGAGTGTTTGGTGAAATGATTGCCAAGCCTACGCTTGGTCTCACCGATGTGGATCAGCTGACATCTAGAGCAGCGGATGCAATACATGAGGTTCGAGGAGGTGCAGGTGAACCTCTGTCGCACCTGGAACGACCGCTTGGGTCATTGAATGGAGTCAAGGGAGGAGGTAAAGCGACAGAATGTGAAGTTTTTCATTGGTTCGACTTTCAATGATAGACCCCTAAAAGCCACTTGATATCCTTTCAGATTATCTCATAGTTTTCCTGTAAAATTAGAAGAGGATTGATGTCAGAATTACTACAATATTCAGACAGTAGTTTCATTATGTTTCATCCAGAGGGAAATGCCTTGTGCATATCTTTAAACTGCAGTGATTCTTCAGACTCAGAGAAGCATTCTTAGTGCCAAATGACACTCCTGAATTGTGCTGATATACCACAACAAAGCAGGTTACAATACATGGACCAGACTTGTTTTCTGTCCCAATGCTGGTCATAGCAGTGGAAAATGATATCGTTATAGTTGTCTTAACCATTTCTAGGTGGCTGTAACTTATCACGAGAATTCACGCTGGTGATGTAAAGGGTTGACAGAGCGAATGAACAACCGCCTGGTTTCCAAAGTTCAGAGAAATTGTGAGAAAATGCATCCCAGGAATGTATGCAATAGCAGCTACATCCCTCACAAAATAGACATGTTTCTCCTTTTATATCAACAAGTGCCTGAATCCTGACTGTTGCAACAGGTCCACAGCATGCACCATCTCATCATCATCATCGTTGAAAACATTAGCGACGCACTGGCGCTGGTTTCCAACGGGAATGGCGACGGATGCACCACACACCTCTGTCCTCCAGTCCCTGCAGACCTCTCCCACTGGACATATAGGATTTTGGTGTGTGTGCTTTATCATCATTCCTTACAATGCTATGTACAACAGTGATCGCAACTTCTACTGAAGTGTGGATGGTCGTTGGCTCACTCGAAGCTCATCTGCCCTTTAACAGGTCTTGCTTTTGGTCCTGCTGTGGATCCACAGCCCCCTCCTCATGTGGCAAATCAAGTGGGGGAGACGGTTTAGTCGCCGACTATCCAAACATGTAGCAGGAAGCATGGGATTACATGGTACCCGTGTCAGGGACACCCCCGACCTGACCTGCACCATCTCCCTGCCCCTAAAATCTCATCTTTGGAACACCTAGACAACAGGACTCATATGTTACACTCCCATTTATCGACTTTAGCTCTGCCTTCAACACCATAATCCCATCCAAACCCATCAGTGAAGCCAAACATATAGTCAATGTTTTGAGTAGAGACTCTACACAGGAACTGATACATGCAGTTCTTTTTTTGATAGGCTGTGAATCTTTTTCAGTTACATTATTGCATATAAAATAATCACAGCTTACCAAAAAAGGACTACATGTATCACTTCTCATAGTTTTATTGCTCCAGATTCCAGAATACGCAGTCTCCTATATCCCCAGCCGACCAAATCATTTCTCAAAAATAAAGATTCCCAATCCTGGCATGTTCTCACTACTCTCCACTCCCTGCTTTCCAGTGAAAGTACATATTTCTCATAATGTGGTAACAAGAACTCTACACAGAGGCAAGGTGTGTTCCAACTAAGTCTTAATCTAGGTCTCGACTAATAAAATAAAGCATTCGTGGGTGGCACGGTGGCAAAGAGGTAGAGTTGCTGCCTTTCAGTGGCAGAGACCTGAGTTCAATCCTGACCATGGATGCTGCATGTAAGGAGTTTGTACGTTCTCACCGTGACCATGTGGGTTATCCCCGGGTGCTCCGGTTTCCTCCCACGTTCCAAAGATGTACGGGTTTGTAAGTTAAATTGTAATTTGTCCCTAGTGTGTGTAGGATAGTGCTAGTGTACTGCGATCACTGGTCAGTGCAGACTCGTTGGGCCGAAGGGGCCTGTTCCGTTCTGTATCTCCAAACTAAGCTAAACTATACTAAGCATTTGATACATCTTTTTAACCATCTTATTGATCTATTCTGCTACTTTCAACACCTGCAGATGTGCACTCTGTCGTTTTGTTCCTCCAGATCTCTTAGCGTGCTCCAATTTATCACATATTCCCTTGCCGTTTGCACCTCTTGAAATACATTATTTCACATTTATTTGGATGAAATTCCATTTTTCACTTTTGTGTTCAAAAGACCTGAACATCTACATCTTCTTGAAGTCAAAAGCGTGCATTCTCAATGCTGACCACACAGTCATTTTTAGTGATATTTGTAAACTTCTTCATGACAGCCCTTATATTTAAATGTAAATCTTTAACATGTGTTCTAAAGAAAATAACTTAATACTCAGCCCTTTGGCATCCCATTGGCCTTCTTGTCAGAAAAATTGGCTGACTAAATTATTTAATAGAATTGCTTTATTATACACTCAATGTGAAATAAGAGTAATGAGCCAACAGTCAAGCAATAAAACTGTCTGAATAGTTATGTCAAGAAAGGTGATATTTAAATATCTTTTTATCTTTGTTATGACACTCAAAGTATGGACTTCAGGTGTGATAACATCGGAAAGACCTGAGATATTGGCAAGAAGTAAATTGATTTGAGAAGTTCTTCACCGAATAAAGTCACACTAATCACACATTAATGTAATGTAATGGCCCTGTCTCACGGTGCGAGTCCACCCACGAGTGATCTCGAGTTTAAAACAAATCAAACTCGTGGTAATCACGTAGAATTAACGTAGCGGGAACGTCGGAACTCGTAACACTAACGGCAGGTACTCGAGAAACTTGTTAACTCGTGAAAATCTTTCAACATGATGAAATTCAATTCAATTCAATTCAATTTATTGTCATTTGGACCCCTTGAGGTCCAAACGAAATGCCGTTTCTGCAGCCATACATTACAAACAAATAGACCCAAGACACAACATATTTTACATAAACATCCATCACATTGCTGTGATGGAAGGCCAAAAATACTTTTCTCTCCACTGCACTCTCCCCCCCCCCCCCCCCCCGATGTCAGAGTCAAAGTCAAAGCCCCCGGCGGGCGATGGCGAATTGTCCCGTGGCCATTAAAACCACGCCGGGTGATGCAAGGTCGCACACCGGGTCTTGGTGTTAGAGCCCCCGGCGCGCGCTCGCAAACTCCCGCGGCCATTCCAAGCCGCGCGGGGCGGTGATGTAGGCCCCGCTCCAGGTGCTCTTCAACCCCGCAACTCGGGCGGGAGAAGTCGCCGCTGCGGAAGCCCCGAAAAGCGGTCTCCCTCCAGGTACCCGCGGGCTCCCGGTGCCGTCCGCCAAACCCGCAGTTGCAGCCTCCGATCTCCGGGGGTCGGGTCGCAGCAGCGTCCACCACAGCTCCACCCGCTCTGGACTCGGCCAGCTCCGCGACGGTGAGGTGAGTAGTCAGCACCAGAGCCCCCGGTTTTCCTGTTGGAGGCCGCTCCTCGTTGCAGCCCCAACGACAATGGAGACCCGACAAAGAAAAGGTCGGGTCTCCCGTGCAGGGAGAGATTTAAAAGTTACCCCCAACCCCCCCACACCACCCCCACCCCCCCACACACATACCCCAACAAAAATAACAAAAACTACATTAAAACATAGACATAAAATAATAAAAACGCAGACGGACTGCAGAGGCCGCTGCAGACGAGAGTCGCGCCGCCTACCGGATTTCCACGAGTTAAATTTACTCTTGAAGTAAACATTTTAAACTTTTAAACTTGTTGTAAGAACCGTGAGTTTACCGTAGTGACTCGTGAATCTACCGTGGGCACTCTTTAACTCAGTGGGACAGGCAGCATCTCTGGAGAGAAGGAATGGGTGACAGGATAACGTTTCCAAAATTCTGCTGCGTCTTTGTGTTACTCCAGCACTGTGTGTTCACTTTCTGTCAACCAGCATCTGCCCTTTCTTGTGTATTACATTATTTGTATCCGTGGCAGTTGATCGTCGCTCCCTTCAGTTTCCCAGGGGGGGGGGGGGGAGGGGGAGGGGGAGGGGGGAAATGCTGCTTAATGGGGTTTAAAGCATTTCTTTTGCCTTAATTTGGTTTAACTGCCTATCTGTTCGGCTTAAGTATATAGGAATAAATTGTATTAAATTTGGAAAGAATTCCAGAGGTTTGTTTACAGCTTTAGTGTCCATGTGAAATTTGCTGAAGCTTCCACATATATGGTGATGTATCGTAATCTGTATCCCCTATTACGGAGACACTTAAATTGCTTTGAGAGTGTTAAAATATGCTAGCAGCTGACAATGACTTAACAGCACTGTGAATCGTAGTACGTAAAAAAGATACAGTTTCAAGGTAAAGCTGCAATCATTCACGTTGTATTTGAATGTTCACTTGAAGTTAATTGCATACATGTCTCTGTTCCAGACTAACAACAAAGAGACTCAAATGACTATTTTATTGAAAGGAATGCCTACTCCAAACTAACTTCTATAAAGCATCCTTTTTGCATCAAGTTCCTGGAAGAAACTTGTCGGTGTAATTTGATCCTCAGAGACAAAACAAATAACATTCCACTAAGAGACGGAATCGATTATGGAGAAAGATCATTGCTGGCTTTCCTTTCAGCTGTACACCTTCTAACATGAAGGAATGTTTAATGGTGAAGATTCATTTAAGAACTGCAGTAATTTGGTTATAATAATTTGGTGTAAAAATACTATGCAGATGGAATAGATTGTTAGAGCTTAATGTGTAAAAATGCCTTGTTCTCGTGCGATACAATATTTATCATTTTCAGTCCATTGCCTTAATGATTAAATAGAGTACATGAATTTTCCAATCTTTTTGGAATATTATCCTGAAGCAAGTTCTCTGAACACCAGTAATGACATTGCAAAGGATTAGTCATTTATCCACATTAAAATTCCAACCTTATTAAAAGCAATTGCATAAAATTAAATTATCATGCAAACACTTAACACAATTGTACCAAAACTCTTTTCTCCATAATTTAATAAAGACATTAATTTTACTTAGGAAATCGTTAGGAATCCAATAAAAAACCTGACACACAGATGTTATACACATGTTTTTTAGAATTTTTTTTAGTATTACCACAGCCACAATTAGGACAACTAGAGGCGCAAGAAAAGCCGGAAATCTCCAGGACCGGACAATGTTTCCCCCTCTACTCTCAAGCTCTGTGCTGAACAACTGGCACCGGTCTACACAGACATTTTCAACCAGTCCCTGCAAACCTGTACTGTCCCTGCCTACTTCAAAGTCTCCACTATTGTACCCAAAAAGGCAAGGATTACTGGTCTTAATGACTACAGGCCTGTCGCACTGACCTCTGCAGTCATGAAGACCCTTGAAAGGCTTGTGCTGGCCAAGCTGAAAAATATCACAAACCCCCTGCTGGACTCTATGCAGTTTGCATATCGGGCCAATAGATCTGTGGATGACACAGTCAACCTGGGCCTGCACTTCATCCTCCAGCACCTAGACCGCCAGGAGACCTATGTGAGGATTTTGTTTGGTGATTTTAGCTCTGCATTCAACACCATTGTGCCAGAGCTACTACACTCCAAACATTCCGAGTTGACTGTGCCTGAATCCCTCTGTCAGTGGATCACCAGCTTCCTGACAGACAGTAAGCAGCATGTGAGGTTGGGAAAGCACATCTCGTACCCGCAAACCCTCAGCATAGGAGTACAGCAAGGCTGTGTACTCTCCCCTCTCCGCTACTCTCTCTACACCAATGACTCCACTAACTCCTCTGTCAAGCTTCTCAAGTTTGCAGACGACACAACCCTGATTGGACTGATCCAGGATGGGGTAGAATCTGGCTACAGACAGGAAGTGACTCAGCAGGCGACCTGGTGTCATCGCAACAACCTGGAGCTCAATGCTGGAAACTGGACATTTGCTGGCACATGGAGAACTTGCAAACTCCACACAGGCAGTACTTAGTTCAGGGTTGAGCTTGGATCATTGGATCTGCAAGCTAGCAGCACTTCCAGCTGTGTCGCTGTGCTGGTCAGGTGTGAGGCTGAGTTTAGTTTATAGTCACACGTACTGAGGTGCAGTGAAAAGCTTTTGTTGTGTGCTGACCAGTCAGTGGAAAGACAATACATGACTACAATCAAGTCATCTACAGTGTACAGATACGGGTTAACAACGTAAATAACGTTTAGTGTAAGATAATGACCAGTAAAGTCTGATCAAAGATAGTCCGAGAGTCTTCAATGAGGTAGATGGCAGCGCAGGACTGCTCTCCAGTTGTTGGTAGGATGGTTCAGTTGCCTGATAACAGCTGGGAAGAAACTGTCCCTGAATCTGGAGGTGTGCGTTTTCACACTACTATATCTTTTGCCCGATGGGAGAGGTGGAAAGAGGGATTGGCTGGAGTGCGACTCATCCTTAATTATGCTGGTGGCCTTGCTGAGGCAGCATGAGGTGCAAATGGAATCAATAAAAGGGAGTGTTTAAGAAAGAATTGCAGATGCTGGTAAAATTGAAGGCAGACACAAAATGATGGAGAAACTCAGTGGGCGAGGCGGCATCAATGGAGAGAAGGAATTAGCGACGTTTCGGGGCGAGACCCAAAACATCGGCAATTCCTTCTCTCCAGAGATGTTGCCTTACTCGCTGAGTTTCAATAGAAGGGAGGTTGGATTGAGTAGTGGTCTGGACTGTATCCACAATTCTCTGCAATTTCTTGTGGTCTTGGATGGAGCTATTCCCAGACCATGCTGTGATGCATCCCAATAAAATGCTTTCTACATAAAACGCTTTCTTTAACATGCTGAAGCAGCAATCTTTGAGCAATAGGAACAATGCTCACCGTGAATATCCTGAACTAACTTAATGAGATTGATATCAGGTGTAATTCAATACAAACACTCTGCTTACTTTGTCCACTTATTCCTCATATGTTGGTATGGAACCTTGATGTACATGGTTCAACTACTACCTGTCTGAAATGGATGGATTCTGCTTGTCTGAAATGTAAGGTAAGCAAGCTTTTGGTATTCAATCTTCTCACATGTGCAATACACCCTTCTCCATCCTCCATGCTCCTCTGCCATGCCAGGTTTTCAAACATTGGTTATCCATTTTCAGGAAGACTTCCTCGTCCTTTGCATCTAGCATGAAGCCCCTCGCTCCAGCCCCCACTCTCCACAGCATTACAATTCTGCTGAAAAAATCGCCTGCTTGCTAAAATGTAAATTGTTCCCAACAACCCTCACCAACTCATATAGATGCACCGTAGAAAACATTTTATAGGGACGCATCACAACCTGGTTTGGGAACAGTTTCATCTAAGACTAATAAATGGCAGAGGATTGTGGATGTAACCCAGAGAATTATGCAAAACAACCTCCCTTCCATTCATTCCATCTACACTTTGCACAGCCTTGGTAAGGTCACCAGCATAATCAAGGACCAGTCTCATTCTGGTTATTCCCTCTTCTCCCCTCTCCTACCTGGCAAGAGGTACAGAAGTATGAAAACGCATACCTCTAGATTAAGGGACATTTTTTTCTCAGCTGTTGTCAGGCAATTGAATAGTCCTCTCATCAGCTATAGTGTGTTCCTAACCTCCCATCTACCTCATTGGTGACCTTTGAACCATCTTTAATGGAGCTTTATCGTATTCGCTATTATATCTTGCACTAAATGTTGTACCCTTTTTTCTATGAACTGTGGAGGGCTTGATTGTATTCATGTACAGTCTTTTCTTTGACTGGATAGCATTTGACTGGATAGCATAGCATTTTCACTGTACTTCAGTACACATGAGACTAATCAACCAAACTGTGATCAAATTTCACAAAATCATTGCAGAGTTTCAAATATTTAGTTTTATCTGTGATTGATCCAGATAATTAAAAGTTCAACACCATGGTGATCTCCACAGCCACACAATCTCGCTGATGGAAGTCAGGAGATTGTGGAAGTCTGTCAGTATTTCCCTACTGAAGAGCAAAGTGTGAAGGCAACTCAGACCTGTCAATCCACTGTCTCTTGAGGCTATAGACAGGCATTAACCATCTACCACTGATGTTTTGCCTTGTAGCCCTCTTTCTACCTCCAAATAAAATCAGAACTGAAACGTCAATTGCTTCAAAGAACATTTTCTAACTGAGAATCATAGTGACCAAATATCTGTCAGCCAAGACTGTTGGTGACATCCATCAAAAATAAATAGTGATTCACTGTGAAAATAATACACAGCATAAGTTTAAAAAAAATTCCCATGAAAAGGTCAGTTCTCTAAAAATGATAAATGTTTGTCAGCTCAAGCAAACATTCTTTCTTTCTTTCTTTCTTTCTTTCTTTCTTTCTTTCGTGTTCTTTCTTTATTCTAGCTTATAGGTTATCTGGGTCTCTAAGAGAGCGCTCTAGGGATGATTTCTAGATATTCAGTTCTCTCATCTCTCTCTCTCTCTCTCTCTCTCTCTCTCTCTCTCTCTCTCTCTCTCTCTCTCTCTCTCTCTCTCTCTTTCTTTTTCTCTCTCTCTCTCTTTCTTTTTCTCTCTTTCTTTTTCTCTCTCTCTCTCTTTCTTTCCAATGTAGGGGGCGCTGCTCTGTGCAGCAGCCATGTCATGCAGCTCGTCAGTTTTTCAATTTTTTATTTTAATTTTTTTAGTATGTTTTAAAGTCTGTATTTAATGTTTCTTCGTGTGTTTTATGTGGGGGGTGGTGTGGGGGGGGTGAGGGGGAAACCGCTTCGGTCGCCTCCTCCACGGAGAGGCGAGTTTTTCCAGGTCGCCTCCCCCGTGGCCTAACATCAAGGATCGACGCGGCCTTTCCCGGAGACGCGCCCGGGGCTTCAGCGGCGGGCGCAGCGTGGACTCTCGGCGTGGAGCGGGCGACCCTCGCTGGGGCTCGCTGGAGGGGAGCGCTCCGTTTCGCTGGCCCGGGGCAGCCGGCAGCCTGAAGTCGCAGCCTGAAGCCGCGGTATGCAGAGCTCCAGCTGGTGCGGCGTCTACAGCCCGGGATCTCACGTTGGGGACCCGGGGGAAGAAGAAGCCATCACTGACGGCCCGCGGCCAACTTCTACCGCGGGGCCGGCATGGACTTACCATCACCCCTGGAGGGGAGCTTCGACCGCCGGCCCTGCAGTCTATGGTGCTTCTGGCTGCGGCGGGGACTTTAAATCTTGACCGCCGGCCTGCGGCCTACAACAACTTAAAGCCGCGGTCTCCGGTGAGGAAGAGCCGATCCTGGACTGACTCTGGACTCTGGTCCTGACCACGGGGGGGAAATGGAGGAGGACTGGCCAAATTTTGTGCCTTCCACCACAGTGATGAATGCTGTGGTGGATGTTTGTGTTACAGTTTTATTGTGGTTGTGTGTTCTTTATTATTGTATCGCTGCAGACAACCCAAATTTCCGCCAGCCTGGCTGTGTGGCAATAAATTATATATAATCTAATTATATCTAATCTCTAATCTTCTTTCTAAATTATCCACAATTTCTAGAGCCACTTCCTTAAGTATGCTGGGATGCAGACCATCAGGCCCTGGGGATTTATCAGCCTTCAGACCCATCTGTCTACCCAACACCATTTCTTGCCTAATGTGGATTTCCTTCAGCTCCTCTGTCAGCCCCGATCCTCTTGTCACTAGTATATCAAGAAGACTGTTTGTGTCCTCCTTAGTAAAGACGGATCCAAAGTACCTGTTCAACTCATCTGCCATTTCCTTGTTCCCCATAATAAATTCACCTTTTTCAGTCTTCAAGGGTCCAACTTTGGTCTTAACTAATTTTTTCCTCTTCACATACCTAAAGAAGATTTTACTATCCTCCTTTATATTCTTGGCTAGCTTACCTTTGTACCTCATCTCTTCTCCCCGTATTGCCTTTTTAGTTATCTTCCGTTGCTCTTTAAACATTACCCAATCCTCTTGCTTCCTGCTCATCTTTGCTACGTTGTACTTCTTCTCTTTTATTTTTATACTGTCCCTGACGTCCCTTGTAAGCCATGGTCGCCCCTTACTCCCCTTGGAATCTTTCTTCCGCTTTGGAATGAATTAATCCTGCACCTTCTGTATTATTCCCAGAAATACCTGCCATTGTTGTTCAACTGTCATCCCTGCTAGGGTATCTTTCCAGTCAACTTTGGCTACTCCTCCCTCATGTCTCCCCTTTATTCAACTGTAACCCTGACACCTCCGATTTACCCTTCTCCCTCTCCAATTGTAGATTAAACTTGACCGTATTATGGTCACTGCCTCCTAATGGCTCCTTAACCTCGTTCCCTTATCAAATCTGGTTCATTACATAACACTAAATTCAGAACTGCCTTCTCCCTGGTAGGCTCCAATACAAGCTGTTCTAAGAATCCATCACGGAGGCACTCCACAAACTCCCTTTCTTGGGGTCCAGTACCAACCTGATTTTCCCAGTCTACCTGCATGTTGAAATCTCCCATAACAACCGTAGCATTACCTTTACTACATGCCAATTTTAACTCCTGATTCAACTTGCACCCTATATCCAGGCTACTGTTTGGGGGCCTGTAGATGTCCCATTAGGGTCTTTTTACCCTTACAATTCCTTAGTTCTATCCATAATTACTCCAAATCTCCTGTTTCAATGCCACCCCTTGCAAGGGACTTAATTTAATTCCTCAGCAACAGAGCTACCCCACCCCCTTTGCCCACCTGTCTGCCTTTTCGATAGGAGGCATATCCTTGAATATTCAGTTCCCAGCCCTGGCCCTCTTGCAGCCATGTCTCTGTAATTCCCACAACATCATACTTGCCAATTTCTAACTGGCCACAAGCTCGGCCACTTTATTTCTTATACTTCGTGCATTCATATAAAACACTTTGACCTCGGTCTTCACCTCCCCTCTCGCTATCCCTTTTGTACAGGATACCCCTACCCCAGAAGAGATCCCAGTGGTCTATAAATCTAAATCCTTGCTCCCTGCACCAGCCCCTCAGCCACACATTCAGATCCCCTATCTCTCTATTCCTGTCAGGATAGGGTTTGGGTTTCTGATCTTGGGTGCATTTTTTTTCCCCGCCTTCCATCACAGTGAGGAATGTGGAGGAGTCACTGTGGTGGATGTTTATGTTAAAATGTATTTTGTGGGTTTTGTTGCTTTTTACTAGAATGACTGTATGGCAAATTCCTTATATGTTGCAAAACACACGGCTAATAAAGTATGATTATGGTTATGAGTATGAGTATGATATGATATAGCATAAGAAGGTGCATTTCGAACATGATCATTGAGCTTTATTGTGGCACAGTATCAGTTCTGTCATTGACCTCCATAGTTATTTATTTGCACAGCCTTTTGACAATGTTTAAAGGGTTTCCCTGCTTCAGCAGTTATGAGATATCTCTCTACCTTTCCATTCTTGCAATACAGCAAAGTGCCGAGCTCTTGTTTAAGGTAAACAGGCTAGTGTCAAGCAATTGTCACGAGTGCAGTCACAAGATTGTGTCCCATGGCAATGAGCGATGTGTTTAGTGCTCGTAGGACCCCCTCGGTCATGACTGACCAATGGGTGATGCATCCTAGTTGTTGACAGCTTGCTCCAAACCTCGGCTGGAGCAGCGTCGCTTGTGGCTGAAGAGACCAATGCGGGAGTGACAGTCTCCGTGGCAAAGGTCACATTTGTGTGTGGTCTCTGTTTTGTTGACGTTGCTGCGCTCCTTTCTGCGCGCCCACTTGTCTGCCGCTGCATTCAACAGTTTCTCTTCCCCCGTTTTGAGATGTTAGTTCAGGGTACCTCTCCACCTTGTGCGGTCAGCTCAAGGCTCTCCCAGGACTCCACACGTACTTTTGTCTTTGCTCTGAGGCGGGTGAGTTTGAAGAGCCTGCCTGCATTGGCACTGCACCAACAGCACTGGCAATGAGCGATGTGTTTAGAGCTACAGTTAAAAGAATACATACAGCTTGAACTTCAGTCAACAGGCATAAATAATTCACGATTCTTACACCAATTTTCAAGGCTCTCCAACATAGCCTTCAAAATACTAAACTATGGGCCTGTCCAGTGAAGATGATTTCATTCAAAGAAATACAGTCCCTTGGATCATGCTCATTTTTCAGCTAAAAACAAAGAGCTGGGAGCACTGTTGCCTCACAGCATCAGAGACTTAGGTTTGATTCTGACCTCGGGTGCAGTCTGTGCGGAGTTTGCACGTTCTCTCTGACACCCCATGGGTTTCTTCCAGGTACTTTGGTTTCTTCCAACATCCCAAAGGCGTGCGCATTTGTAGGTTAATTGGCTGTTGTAAGTTGCCCCATGGACGTAGAAAGTGAAGGCAAAAGGTGGATAACATAAAACTAGTTGTGAACGGGTGATTGATGGTCACAATGTTTCCATGCCATATCTTTCAATCAATTAAATCATCCATTTATTCACTTCTGCTTGTCAGTCCAAGCCATCTGTAAACTGACTGCTCCTCTTTCCTGTACGTTAATTAACACCTGTTAGAAACTTCATACAATGATGTAATTAGATGAGCACATAAAGCATCAATATAATATCCCCATGTGTGATCCTTAAACAAAGTGTTAATTCTGACAGCCAAAGGCTTCTTGCCTGCATTTATATAGCTGGTGAAGTGCCCCACCAGCATTCTGACTATTATCTAGCACTGCTGGTTAAATATTAGTAAGGCCAACAGCGATCTTTATATTCCAATACCTAGGTAAGGGGCCAATTTGAAACCACAGACAATACAGTGGTAATGAAAAAAATGCAAAATGAGCTATCATACTGTGGAGACATCATTAGTCTTTATAATATGCATTGAAGCTGTAGAGGCTCCGAAGTGACTTTTTAGGTTTTATCATTTGCAAACGTGACTCAGAACAAGAACCTTTAATTGTATAATGTCTATCACTGCAGTCTCCTGGGTAGGAAGCTTAATTACCTTGTGAGTGCAATAGTGAATCTTCACTGAAGGCTGCCCTTTTCACATTCATCAGTGGCTGTCCCACTGGTATTCCACTCCAATAGTATGGGGAGACAATAGAGCCCCTTGTAAAAATATTACCAATGCCCAAATTAACTGTTACTATGGAAATGTGGCAATATGTTAAAAAATAAATCATAAACAATGAAGCAGCTTCAGCCATCATGAAACAGCAGAATATGTGTATTTGGTTTATTTTTCTGTTGCAACAACAACATACTAAGGAGTAAGTGAAACATTATTTAAATTAGTAGGATATAAAAGAAAGGGTGCAACTACACATCAATAATCCAGATTCAGACATTTTTTCAAGTCTCTCTCTGCTCAGACAAATACAGAGAGCACTGTATTGATGTCTTGTTAAGTCATCCATACTGTTATGTAGTTAATAGATTACCTGCAGGTAACAATTGTGGTTTCCAGCTGAGCACCTGGGATTGTTAAACCCCTGCTGCCTGTTCAAGAACTACATTGCACAACAAACCATCTTCTCTAACCATCCCATTATTGGGAGACAAAGTGACCAGAGCTGCAATCAATGAAAAGAGATTTAGTTCAAGTTGGTAAAAATTGAAGGTTGGAACATTGTCGAGCTAACAATGGCCTAGGCACCTGAATCTTTGATTATAGAATAGGAAATATGACATCTTGATAGTATATAATCAGAACATTTTAACCTGAAAGATGTGGAGGCGAAAAGCTGGTGAGGATGAACGGAGGGGATGTGTCCACTATAGCCTCAGAATAAAGGGACGAACCTTTGGAAAGGAGATGAGGAGGAATTTCTTTAGTCAGAGGGTATTCATTACCACAGAAGGCTGCGGAGACCAATTTATATATTTAAGGTAGTGAATGACAGATTTTTGATAAGTAAGGGTGTCAGGGGTTATGTGGAGTAGGCAGGAGAATGGGGTTGAGAGTGAAAGATAGATCAGCCATGGTTAAGTAGACTTGATGGGCCGAATGGCCTAATTCTGCTCCTACAACTTATGAACATGATGTTTTCAAAATATCATATTATGTTATTAATGTTATGGCTGAGCAAAATCTTATGTTCTGTTTGGACATAGTCTGGAAAAGTATTGAAGTAGAATTAGATACAGATATACCATTTTGTTTTTTCTGCAGATTTGATTAATTTTAATCATTTATAATACAATTACTTCATAACCGGAATATCATCCAGCCTATCAAATATAGTAATATAATATGACATATTTCTCAGAAGACTGAGGAAATTCAACATATTCCCTACGTTTGAACACTCTGAAGAAGAATTCTGATCCGTAACAGCACCAATTTGGAGTTGGGAAAAACTTTTTCTAATCTCTTACCTCGATGGAGATGTGATTTTTTTTTCGTATCATATCTCCCTCTGCATTGCGGCCTAACATTGAGGAGTTGGCGGCCTTTGCTGGAGTCCGACTTCGAGTGCTCCACCGCGGGAGTCTGCGAAATTAACTTGGTGGCCTGCACCCTGCTTGAAATGCTATGAAATTGAATTTGGTGGCCTGTACTCTGCTTGAAATGCTATGAAATTGAATTTGGCGGCCTGCACTCTGCTTGAAATGCTATCAAATTGAATTTAGTGGCCTGCACTCTGCTTGAAATGGAATTTCAAGGAATAGCCGTGAGTGATCTGCCAGCTCACCAGCCCTGAGTGATTGATCTGCCAGCCCACCAGCCCTGAGTGACTGAGCTGCTAACCCGCCAGGCCTGAATGACTGAGCTGCCAGCCCACCAGGCCTGAGTGACTGATCTGCCAGCCTACCAGGCCTGAGTGACTGAGTTGCCAGCCCGGGAATCTGTTCGGCCCACAATGTCCATACTAGCCCTATGGAAACCAGTCTCTTTGTCCCACAACACCCATACCAGTGCTCCAGAAAGCCCCCCCCCCCCACTGGCCACGAATATTGGAATTGGTGGAGAGGTTGAATATTGCATTAGGGGACCAGCCCTCCCAACGGGTCCCACTTAGTCTAGTATAGGATTAAATATACAAATCATGCATTCAGAAGTTGGGATATATCTTGAAGATTTTTGCAAAAGATTATATGATAGCTGGGTAAATACAAACTATCTATTATGTACATTATATACAATCTATAATATCTATAATTTACATTACATTTACATTATTCTTTATTCAAACTTCTTTTCCCATTTTACAATCCAGTTTCTTCCTCCTGCTCAGTAGCTGAATGAACCCAGTCTTTCTTTTGGAGCCCAGGGACGATGTCCCTTTGCCGTTAAAATATTTAGTCTATCCCATTGGTTTTGCCAATGGACAATAAGAACATCCTAAAAACATCAATTGCAGCAAGACTTTGTTTAATCAGTTCGAAATCTTCTTTGCACTTCTCAAGCACTCAATTCACCCATTCTCAGGTGCGAACACCCACCAACACTGTCAGAATATTGGATTGCATGTCAAATAAAAACGCAGACCTGCGCAGCATGATAAGGTTATAGACTGACAAATGGGACAAGCTGATAAATATTTAACACTCAATGTCTGATATTGTGATATGGGAGATGGTCATTGTACTGAAGTTGCAATACTTGTTTTACTGGATGTTGAGAGCTTAAGACCTACACCAGCCGAATATGTTTTACGACTGTCTGCATTCTTGTTTTTGAAGTTCTGAAAAGGCTCAAACTCTGCATTAATATCTTCGTGTAAGGCTAATTATGGCATAATTTGTATTAAATGGGGAGAGGGAGTCGTATGCTTTAATAAAGAGTTTCATCTGAGATCTAAAGCAGACTTTTACTTCATTCTTTCCGTGATGGCTTCAACCATTTCTGTTCACAATTGAACATTGAAATTATGGAGCCCCCACTTTTTCCTTACAATGACACTGCTTTGGATACACCAGCAATGCTGTCACACAATGTACTGGAACAACATTTAATATTATTAGGTTGAACTGAAATGATGACAGGAGGCTACTTGATTTGAATACAGAATCACAATAGAAGCCACAAACGTTTCTTGTGCAACCTAGCCGCATCAAACAAAATTAACAATGCAGCAAGCAATTAATTAGCAATCCGTGCATTAACTACAATTCAGTGCAAATTCTTTTTTAAAAGGTATTTTGGAGAACAATATTAATTTTAATATGCTGAGGTATACATACATGAAAAAATGAAAGAATGGAGATCAAATGAATGGTCTGTGATTAGATGGGGGAAGGGAGATAATTGAATGACAGAAGTAATAATGGCATGACAAAGTAACAAGGGAAATTCGAGCAATCAATTCCTTGGACCCAAAGGATGTTAGTGCAGCAAAATAGCAGAGCATTTGAAGTCAATGGAAATACTGTAACACTCAGGACAGATGAAAATAAAACTCCCATTTTTTCTATCACCCTGTTTATGTTATTGTCCATCCTCAAAAGCTGAATGGTGTTAGGAATCTGATTCTGTTAACATTTTGATTGTCAATTATCACCTGTGCAGAAGGGTATTATAGACTGTAATGTGAAACACTATAATAACAACTGCATGGCCAATTGGTTGAAATGTACAGGTGCTTCGACCGCCCCAGTCGCGGGAGCTCCGGTCACCGGCTGCGGGAGTTTCAATCGCCCCGACTGCAGATGGTTCGACTCTCCCGACCGCGGGAGAATAAAGAGGGATAAAGATTAGACTTTATTGCCTTCCATCACAGTGAGGAATGTGGGGAATCCACTTGAATGGACCACGTGAAGGTTGCAATCTTCCATCCCAAACATTTACCCTGATCTGCAAGAAACCCAGACAAGGCTCAATATCTCATCCAATCCATACTCGGCAAAGTAGAACTCTGCAACATTATTTACAATTATTTACAAGGTGTATGTCTGGTTTGCAGCCATCCAATCCTTTCTATGCATTTTGCACCTAACTGACAGGGTCAGCAAATGTTCTGATTCGTTTCTTGCAACTTTTATTCAGGCTCTAGACACGCTGGCACCACTCCGCAGTGTGTCCCAGTTCTGCAGAGAGCAATTCCAAATAGACCAAATCTCCCAGCAGTCCTGAAGCTTTTACCCTATTTTAAAGTCCTAGCCTCTCCAATTTGGCCAGGATTAACATTGACTGCCTTTTTGAAGCAGAGACTGCGATAGATCCCTTTGATGGTGGGGAGGTCAGAGCCAATGATGGACTGGGCAGTGGTCACTTTCTGCATTCTTTTCCGCTCCTGGACGTTCAAGTTGTCGAATTAAGCCACGATGCAACCAGTCAGTATGCTCTCTACTGTGCACCTGTAGATGTTCGAGAGAATCCTCTTGACATACCTACTCCCCATAATCTTCTCAGGAAGTAGAGGTGCTGATGTGCTTTCTTTATGATCGCATCAGTATGCTGGAACCAGGAAAGATCTTCAGAAATATGCACGCCCAGGAATTTGACATTCTTGACCCTTTCCACCATTGATATAAATGGGATTGTGGGTCTCTATCCTACCCCTTCCAAAGTCCACAATCAGTTCCTTGGTTTTGCTGGTGTTGATAGCCAGGTTAATGTGCTGGCATCATTTGGTCAATTGGTCGATCTCACTTCTGCACTCTGAATCGTCACCATCAGTGATTCATCCCACAACAGCGGTGTAATTGGCGAAATTGATGGTGGAGTTTGCATTATGTCCGGCTACGCAGTCATGAGTATAGAGTAAGTACAGCAGCCTTGAGGTGCTCCCGTGCTGATTGTTATCGAGGATGACACATTTCCACCAATACAGACAGATTATGGTCTGTGGATGAGGAAGTCGAGAATCCAATTGCAGAGAGATGCGCATAGACCCAGATCTGAAAGCTTGGTACCCAGCTTGGAGGGGATGATGTAATTAAACGCCGAGCTGTAATCAATGCATAACAGCCTGACATATGGGTTTTTGTTGTCCACGTGGTCCAGAGCGGAGTGGAGAGCCAGTGAGATCGCATCCGCCATTGATCTGTTGTAGTGGTAAGCGAAGTGCAATGCGTCGAGGTTCTTGTCGAGGTAGGTGTTGATTTGTGCCATAATCTACCTCTCAAAGCACTTCATCACCACAGACGTTAGTGCCACGGGTCGATAGTCATTGAGGCACGTCACCTTGCTCTTCTTGGGCACTGATATTATTGATGCCCTTTTAAAACAGGTGGGAACCTCAGACCTCAGAAGTGAGAGGTTCAAAATGTCTGTAAAATCAACAGCCAGTTGGTCCGCACAGGTTTTTAAAACACGACCGGGTATACCATCAGGTCCAGGCGCTTTCCAAGGGTTCATCCCCCTGAAGGATCTACTGATCTCTGTGACTATGACTGAAATACCATCACGGCGAATGGGGGCTCGGGAAGGCACATCAGTGTTCTCCCTATCAAAGCGTGCGTAAAACGCATTGAGCTCGTCAGGGAGTGATGCTTCGCTGACATTTGTGCTGCCTCCTGATTTCGCCTTGTAGGAGGTGATGGCATTCAAGCCCTGCCACAGTTGCTGAACATCCGTCTCATCCTCCAGCTGGGAGCAGAAGTCCCTTTTGGCCTTACCAAGGTTGTATCTGGACTTCTTGTAGACCTCTGTATCTCCAGACCTGAATGCCCGGGATCTTGGTGGTGGCAGTCATGCTTTCGAGGATGCTATCAGAGTAGCCTGAGTGAGTAGAGTCATGGAGTCATACAGTCATACAGTGTGGGGATAGGCCCTTTGGCCCAACTTGCTCATGCTGACCAACATGTTCCATCTACTCTAGTCCCACTTGCCTGTGTTTGACCCATAGCCCTCTAATCCTGCCCTATCCATGTACCTGTCTAATTGCTTCTTAAACATTGCGATGGTCCCTGCCTTAACAATCTTCTCTGGCAGCTCACTCCATGCGCCCACCACCCTTTGTGTAAAAAAGTTACTCCTCAGATTCCTATAAAATCTTTCCCCCTTCACCTTAAACCTATGTCTTCTGGTTCTCCATCCCCCTACACTGGGCAAGAGACTCTGTGCACCTACCCGATCTATTCCTCTCATGATTTCATATACCTCTATAAGAACACCCCTCATCCTCCTGCACTCCAGAGAATAGAGTCCCAGTCTGCTCAACATCTCCCTATCTCAGATCTTCGAATCCTGGCAACATCTTTGTGAATCTTCTCTGCACTCTTATCAACTTAATGACATCTTTCCTATAACATGGTGCCCAGAACTGATTGCAATACTTTAAATGCAGCCACACCAGCATCTTAATAACTGCAACATGATCTCCCCACTTCTATACTCAATACTCTGACTGATGTGCCAAAAGCCTTTTGACCTCCCCAGCTACCTGTGGCGCCACCTTCAAGGAACTATGTACCTGAACTAAGTAGCCGCAGTATGTTTTCTAGATATTACATTTCTCAACTGCTCTGCATGATAATTGAACAAATGTATTTTAATTTAGTTTAATTTAGAGATACAGTGCGGAAACAGGCTCTTCGGCCCACCGTGTCCGCACCGACCAGCGAAACCTGCACATTAACACTACCTACACACTCTAGGGACAATTTTCACATACACCAAGCCAATTAACCTATAAACCTGTACGTGTTTGGAGTGTGGGAGGAACCTGAAGATCTTGGAGAAAACCCACGCTGTCATGGGGAGAATTTATAAACTCCGTACAGACAGCACCCGTAGTCAGGATCAAACCCAGGTCTCTGGTGCTACAAGCGCTGTGAAGCAGCAACTATACCACTGCAACACCATTTGTAGGGTTTTGATGAGGAATATTACTTTAATTTTATTGTAGATGTAAGTGTGTTTATTATGGTAAACTAAATGTTTCATGTTTTAATATTTTGAGGTTTAAGCATAGGCATGGAGCCTCACTAATGGTAAAACAAATATAAGGACATAAAAACCAGGAGCACAAATTCATTTTCATGCAAATCATACAGAAATCTGTTTCAGATCTAACCATTGGCAACACATCCAATTATTTCATTAAAATAAACACAAAGTGCTGGAGCAACTCAAGGGGTCATGCAGCATCTCTGGAAGACATGGGTAGGTGATCATTCGGGTCAGGATACTTCTTCAGGAAAGATGCAAAAGCAACAGGATAGTTGTCATGGGTGCTTTAAGAAGTGTCCCAAACCGAAATGGCACCTACTGAGTTATAGGGAGAGTTTGAGCAGGCTCAGACTTTATTTCTTGGAGCACTGGAGGATTTAGGGTGATCTTTATAGAGGTGTATAAGATCATGAGAGGAATAGAAAGGGTAAATTCAGAGAGTCTCTGACCCAGAGTGGGGGAATAAATAACCTGAGGACATTTTAAGGTAAGGGGGGAAAGATTTAATAGGAAGTTGAAGGGCAACTTTTTTACATAAAGGGTGTTAGGTATTTAGAACAAGCTGCCGGAGAAGGTGGTTGCGGCAGGTACTATTGCAATCTTTAAAAAATCATTTGGACAGATACATGGATAGGATAGGTTTAGAGGGATATTGGCCAAATCCAGGCAGGTGGTACTGGTTTAAAGGGGGCATGTTGGTTGTATGGGCAAGTTGGGCTGAAGGGCCTGTTGCAATGCCATACGACTCTATGTCTCTATGACTATATCTATATCTTCCAGTGATGGCACCTGACCTGCTGAGTGGGGTGGAAAATTGCAACCTTCCCTGTTTCGACTAATGCAATCAACTCGACGTGCACAAACGGAAGATCAAATAGAACAAGTTGTCCAACAACTTTAGGCTGCGCACGCCACACGAAAGAAGAAGAAGAAGACCTGCTGAGTTACTCCAGAACTGTGTTTTCTAGCATCTTCAGTCCATTGTGGCTATTTGTTTTCATCAATCTGTTACCTCTGAAGGTAATTATTAAGAATTACCATTAGTTTTGAGAAACAGTGTTTGATGGACAAATGTTCCGTTATTTCTCCAGTTGCATTGTAAAGATTATTGCATGTCAATTATGAGTGGGTGCATTGGAAGGTTTTCATTAACTGATTCTGATAAGTATCATTTAAAATAAAAATGCCTCTGAAAATTGGCTGTTATTTTAAATTCAAGTCTGCATTTATACAGATAATGAGTTCAGTGAAGCATTATTACCATTTCTCAGAATGAGTTAAAAACAACATCCACAGGACTCTTCACTTCCAATCACTGCAGAAGCAAAAGCAAAGATTCATTACAGCCAGGTAACAGAAAGTTCTTACCACAGGTGGCAATGCTGTGCTCTCATCTATCATGTCTACGAACTGGAGTTTGGCAATTACTCAGCAGGCTGGTGCATTGTAGTGTGTCAGAGAACCTATGTGAACTCCTTACAGTAATTCATGGACACATTTTGCTGATGGTCACTGAGATTAATATGCAGATGTGCAAAATTAGATTGGATTAATAGCCATTGTAACTTATTAGTTATTGAATAGAAGCCCAGAGAAAGAACTACACAAATGAGCTTTTAAGAAAACTACAAATGGATGTTATTCTGCACTATTGATGATATTATTGAACATATGAACCCAGGTTGGAGACTAATATCTTTATTTTTCAGCTTCAAACTCAACACATTCCCTGCAGTGTTTGAAAAGACATTAAAAGAAAATAGTGTAACATTAACCAATTATTGCATGCACTTTGTCTGAGCCTGTTTCTCAGGAATACAGCGGGGATGAACTGCGTAGGATCCTCTGGCCAGCTTTTGTTTTTCTGGTCAAGAGTATTCTATTGTCATATGTCCCGAATGGAAAAATAAAATTCTTACTTGTAGCAGCACAACAGAACATTGAAAACATTGAAACCTTGAAAGAGGTGCAACATAAGAGTTTTCAAATGTAACCATCTCATAGAATCTAATGACAAAAAAAAGGTTGCCACTTAACCCCTTGCTCGTATCAGATTTTGCAAGAAATATCCGCAGTTTCTTTCCCTGTTATTTCCTCCCACCTCTATACCTTTTATTGAATATATTATTCAAATTATATATCTTTTTTACAGTTCTGCCTGAATGTACTTCATTCAAGGCAATACATTGCAGGTGAGAACAACATGCATCTGTTGAAGTGTCTCATTCTTTCACTTCTGAATTTGTGAAAGAACCAGAAAATATATCATACTAGTTCATGCGAGTGGTTCAATTATTAACTTGTACATGAGTCCAGAAATGTTGTTCTTCTGTCAGAATGTATCCATCTAATAACTGAATGAGCAAAAGATTATGGTGAAATAGAGGCCCCGTCAGTTTCCAAATCTCCATCTCTTACTTGTCACCAAGATGGAGAGTTAATGATAGTTTCTTTCAGCATACCTACTCTTCTCTCATTCTCTTGTCACCACTGAGTAAACACCTGGCCAGATGCTGGACTCTCCAATAATATAATACTTCATTGTACAATAAAGTAAATTACAGCGTAGGTTCACAAGGTTAATTCCCAGGATGGCGGGATTGTCATATTGAATGGAGAATGGAGTGACTGGGCTTGTATTCACTGGAATTTAGACGGTTGAGAGGGGATCTTATAGAAACATATAAAATTATTAAGGGATTGGACACGCTAGTTCCCGATGTTGGGGGAGTCCAGAACCAGCGGCCACAGTTTAAGAATAAGGATGTAGGCCACTTAGAACTGAGATAAGGAAAAACATTTTCACACAGAGAGTTGTGAATTTGTGAAATTCTCTGCCTTAGAAGGCAGTGGAGGCTGATTCACTGGATGTATTCGAAAGAGAGTTAGGGCTAGCGGAATCGAGGGGAATGGGGAGAAGGCAGGAACTGATTGTGGATGATCAGCCATGATCACATTGAATGACGGTGCTGGTTCAAAGGGCCGAATGGCCTACTCCTGCACCTATTGTCTATGTATTTATGTCTATGTATCTATATTAAGAACTATCATTAAACAGCAGAAAGTCTGATGGTTGGGGAAGAATAGTAGAGCTAGGTAAAGCCATGGAGGATAACTTGTGGTACCAACTGAGAAGATGGAAGACATAAAACTGAGATAATATATCACATAACCCGTAGGAAGTTGTAATCACAGCACGACAGGTTTACAATGACATTCTACATTAGGAATGTGAACTAGGACATTTATCACAATATAGTTGGTGCAAAGATGACACTAAATGTGACAACAAGGATATGGTTATGAATCAGCATTAACCACAACCACGAAATGTTAACATTTTCTAGATCATGGTGGTCCAAAACTTTCCAATAATAATATCACATATATCATATATATGTTTAAACCAGCATCTGCAGTTCCTTCCTATGCATATTATATCTATTGTTTCTTTGGATCTAATTATGTACAGTACAAATTTGCTATATGGTAAATATTAAAGAAGTATGAACAAATATTTCTATTTTATACAAATCACACTTAATTTTTTTTTAAACTAATTATATTTTTCCATGGAATTTTTGTGGACTTGGTTATCTGATAAGGCAGGCACCTGAAACATACAGAATTTTAATAATTTCAATATGGTTAGCACTCTCTCATCTGAACTCATGAGTTCATATCTGACTTCAAAGAGTTAAATCGAAAATATAGGCTTGGTGTAGAGCACTTTCAGGCGATACTCTTTCAGGGATGAAATATTCAACTGAGTACCCACTTCACTGTCAGATGGATTAATAGATTCAAGGCATGATTTCAAATAAAACCAAAGGAGTTTTACCTGTTACTGAGCAAATATTGACAGAATCTCATTGCTATGGACATGGTAGAGTACAGTCTGACTGTTGTTTTCTTACATTGAAAAAAAATCAGAAATACTTCTGGCTCTGCAAAAGTGTTTAGGATCGTGATGAAATATAGTTACAATTTTCAGCTTTCTGTCCCAATTAGATGATCCAATGTAATGCAAATGTACTTTCTCAAGGGATATAGAAATATTCAGTAAGTGAACCAAGATGATGGGAGATGTATAATATATATATGTTAATAAATTAGATCACACAGTGGAGTGCTTTTGTGAAGTGTGCAAATAAACTCTAGCTTAAATTTGCTAAACATGAATTGTATGAAGTCCATGACGCTCCTTTGTACATCTGACTCGTAGCGTACAGAGGATGCACGTTGTGTTGTAAATTTGGAACTTTGAATGATTGATGCAAGGTCGGTGAAGATATGGGTCATGCATGCAGAGACAGATCTTCACAAACTTTGTGAAGCATGTTTCATTACTGCTTAAAGTAAACCCACCTAAGCAGGTTCCAAATCATTTAGTCTAATGGTGGGAAGTCTTTTGGTATAGCTCTCTTATCTGCACCTGATCTTTATTCTATCCCCTTATTTAACCCTGTGATGAGCCTACCTCTATGCCCATAGGTTGTTGTCCAAAATTTGAATATGAGCAGTTTGTTGTCTGTTTAACCCACGTGCTTACAAGCAGGGAAAGCATCATGTCAGAAATAGCCAACATAGGGAACTTAAAGACATTAGTGAGGCAATGAATAGATTAATCTGTCCAAATATCTTTTAAATGTTGTGATAGTACCTGTCTCAACCACCCCCTCTGGCAGCTCATTCCATACATCCCGCTACCATATGTGTGAAAATGTTGCCCCTTTTATCTATATAATAAAAAGTCTCATCTTGACCACCTCCTGTCTGCGCTGTATATTGATTTTTGAAAAAAGGCTAACATATATTGCTATGATTTTTGTCCATCTTACTCACAGTCCTCCTCCTTCCCATCGATGGAAAATAAAATAGTTATGAGTGTTTAAAAAACCTTGAGATCCTCTCGCCTGTCAATCACCGCGATGAAGGTAATGCCCCTTCCAGGGGGGCAGGAATATAAAACCCCGGATGCCTGGACGTGACTCAGTCACTCTGCAAGATCACGAGGGAGAGGCCACGACTCTCATTCTAAGCTGTGAATCAACTGAACTGTGAGTCTGCAATGTACTTGCGATATATGATTTGTTAGCCCATAATTTATTTATTTATTTATTTATTTGTTTATTTGTTCCGAACAAGTAAAGACATAAATAGGAATAAATAACAACAACAAAATCGAAATAGTCAAACATTTGGACATTCCAGGCAATATTTGCAAAGCAATGAAAAGCATAAAGCAAAATTTAAATGTCCAACACTTTTTCTTTACAAACTCGAAAAGGAGTGAGAAGAAGGATAACTTATTTAATCTCACCCCTTCTCCCTAAACCCTTCTTCCATATTTAATAATTAATTAATTAATAATAATAATACCCCAGACAATTTTTAGAGATGCATACAAACATGTATATACATACAACTGAAATACACTTACAAGTAATATGTATGAAGTAACCAAAAAACATAAATAAATAATAAACAAAATAATAAACAAACACTAACCCCTGTTTGTCAACCATCCCCTTTATCCCTGTACCTTGTGAAAAAAATTTTTTTGTATGTCATTTTGAACTGGTTCATGTTTGGACATTGCTTTAACTCCACATTCAAACTGTTCCACAATCCTACTCCACAGACCGAAATACAAAAAATTTTTCTGGTCATGCGGACTCTTTGTACCTTAAAATTAAATATTCTTCTTAAATTATAACCCCCCACTCGCTCATTGAATAATTTTTATATATTTCCAGGTAAGTTTTTATTTTTGGCCCTAAACATTATCTGTGCTGTTTTAAATGCAACCAAATCTGCTAATTTTAATAATTTTGACTGTAAGAATAATTGATTAGTGTGATCCAGATACCTGACATTGTGAATAATACTTATTGCTCTTTTTTGCAGAATAGTTAATGAATGTAGCGAACTTTTATAGTTATTGCCCCAGACTTCTGCACAGTAATTTAAATAGGGTAAGATTAGTGAACAGTAGAGAATGCGGAGTGATTTGTGATCCAGAACCTGCTTAACTTTGTGTAATACAGAAATGCTTTTTGACAGTTTGGATTGTACATGTTTAATGTGTGATTTCCAGCTGATTCTATCATCCATTATAACCCCAAGAAATTTATTTTCATGAACTCGTTCAATTTCAACCCCATTTATCTTTATATTTACTTGTGTATTTGTTCTGCAATTACCAAATAACATTATTTTGGTTTTGCTCAAGTTTAATGATATTTTGTTCCTGTCAAACCATGTTTTCAGTTTGCCCATTTCTTTTGTTATTTTATCCAGTAGTTGTTTTAAATTCTCCCCAGAACAAAAAATATTTGTGTCGTCTGCAAACAAGACCAGCCTCAAGGCATTGGACACATTACAGATGTCGTTTATATACATGGTGAATAGTTTTGGACCCAACACTGACCCCTGGGGGACACCACAAGCAATGTCCAAGCATGTAGAACTGTAGCTACCCAGCTTCACAAACTGCTGCCTGTTACTTAAATAGCTTTTTATCCAATCCAGTACTAGACCTCTGATGCCATACCTTTCTAATTTTTTTAATAAAATATCATGATTGATCGTATCAAATGCTTTCTTTATATCAATAAATATCCCAGCTGCATATAGTTTATTGTCAATAGCGTTTGTGATATCTTCAATTGATTCTATTATTGCAAGTGATGTTGATCTGTTTGATCTAAATCCATATTGACTTTCAGTGATTAGTTTATGCTTTTCTACAAATATGTCTAGTCTATTGTTGAACATTTTTTCTAGTATTTTGGAGAATTGAGGGAGTAAAGAAACAGGTCTGTAGTTTGTAAAATGATGCTTGTTCCCAGTTTTGTATATCGGTATGACTTTTGCTATTTTCATTTTGATTGGAAAAGTACCGGTTTGGAAAGATAAATTACAGATGAATGTTAGAGGTTTGGAAATCCCCTCAATGACCATCTTAACTAACGACATGTCAATGTCGTTGAAATCAGTAGACATTTTGTTTTTATATGTTTTAACAATGTCCAACAGTTCTTTTTCATCCTGGAGGAGGAGCCATCTTGGTGAACGGCTGCTAGCAGCAGCCGTCCGTCTTAAATTCGTTTTTTTTTTTAGTTTTTAGTGAGTCCTGTTTTTTTGTTTGTAGGGGATATGGTCTTTTAATGTGGGGGGGGTAGGTGTTACTTTATTTATAGGTCCCTACCTGGTCGGTGTGGCAGCCTTTTTTCCGGGCTGCCCGTCGACCCGTCGTCGTGGCCTACCAGCGGGCTTGGAGCGCCGTTTCTTGGCGGGAACCACCCAGCACCTCGGCCTGCGTGGCGGCACTGCATTGGAGCGCTGGAGCGCTGGAGCGGAGCGGAGCGGAGCGGGCGATGCCTTGCCTGGGTCGCCGCGCTGGAGCTCTGGCGAGCTGGACCGCCGTGAGCAACATCTCCGGGCTGCGGGTTTGCGGAGCGGAAAGGCGGCGTGCGGAGAGACGGCAAGGCGGCAGTGACGAGAGCGGGGCGCCGACTTTATCATCGGGAGCCTGGGTGCTCCAAACCGGCGCGGCCTTGTCGGCTTTGGCAGCCGCGGGCTCCAACCAAGAAGCGGCCGTTCCAAGTGGCCCAGCCGCCGAAAGGACTCTCCCGACGCCGGGGCAAGACCACCCGGTGAGAACGGCCAGGGACATCGGGCCTCCGTAGAGGCAATTGCGGTGGCCCCAATAGGCCTGACTTTGGGGTGAACATGGGGTGGGGACTGGACATTGTGCCTTCCTCCACGGTGCTACCCACTGTGGGGGGATGATTTTTTTGTCTAACTGTAGTATTGTAGGTATGTGTCCAAGATGGCTGCCGTGAAGGGAGAGTGGACGCTGGCACGAATTGGTTGCCGCTGCTCTCTCTTCACACTGTGTTTTTGATTTTCTGTTTTTGGATTGAATTCTGTTTTTAATTTGTGTCATTGTGATGTCTTTAATTACTTGTTTTACTCCGATTATATGTTTTTATTACTATGTAAGGTGTCCTTGAGATTTTGTATGAAAGGCGCCCATTAAATATAAAATTTATTATTATTATTACTGCCATAAGAAACATATGACAATGCCATGAGTTGTTTGACCTGCTGCCCTGCCTGTGCTTGAAACTGCAATGCTTTATTAGGTCCAACTGTGTTTGGAAGGAATATATGCTTTATTAGGTCCAACTGTGTTTGGTTCAAAGGTCCCGCGCATTTTGTGACTTCCGCTTAGTGGACAGGTCGCGCTGATTGCGTAATTTCCGGTAAGTGCAGAGGTCACGCTGATTGCGGAAGTGCCACTGACTGCGGAAGCCCCAAAGTGGAGAGCCATTTGAGTATTCAAGAAAGTTTACTGCCATATATATGGTGTGTGAGTCAGTGATTGTGTGTGTGTATGTGTTTGTGAGTGTGTGTGTGTGTGTGTGTGTGTGTGTGTGTGTGTGTGTGTGTGTGTGTGTGTGTGTGTGTGTGTGTGTGTGTGTGTGTGTGTGTGTATGTGAGTGTGTATGTGAGTGTTCTCGGTGATTGAGCTGCCAGCCCAATAATCCATTCAGCCCACAGGTCCCACAACGTCCATACTAGCCCTCTGGAAACCAGTCCCTTTGGCCCACAACACCATGCTAGCGCTCCAGAAAGCCCTCCCCCCCCCCCCCCCCCCCCCCCTCCCTCTGGCCAGCAATATTGGAATTGTTGGAGAGGTGGAATATTACGTTAGGGGACCAGCCCTCCCATGTGATGTTGGGACCCAATGGGTCCCATTTAGTCTTGTTCCTATTAAATCTCTGGTTCCCCTCTCACCTTAAACCTATGTCCTCTGGTTCTTGGTTTTCTTAGTCTGGGTGAAAGATTCTGTGAATTTATCCTACCTGTTCCTCTCATAACCTTATACATCCCCACAAGATCATCTTTCACCCTCCTGCACTCCAAGGAATAAACTCCTAGCCTGCTCAACCTTTTCACTACAGTTCAGGCCCTCGAGTCCTAGCAACATCCTTATAAATCCTCTCTACATCCTTTCCAGCTTAACAACATATTTCCCATAACAGGGTGACCAAAATTGAACACAATGCACCAAATATGGCCTCAACAATGTCTTGTATAACTGTAACATAACCTCCAAACTTCTATACTCAATTCTCTGACTGACGAAGGACAATGTGTCGAAAGCCTTCTTGATCACCCCATCTACTTGTGATGGAACTTTAAAGGAACTATGTACCTGCACTCCTAGGTCCCTCTGTCTAGAACATTCCCCAGAGCCCTGACAGTTTCTTTTTTGTTTTATGAATTCTGTTACATTCTGGAGAATGTAGATTCCAACATCTTAAGCATTCTTTGCTTTACAAACCTCATCCAATCTGGTTGTTTTACAAACCTCATCCTTGGCTGCACTCCTTCTATTGCAAATATCTCCTTCCTGAAATGAAGACTAGTCCTGCACACAATGTTGTTGCATTCTCAGCAGGCCAATCTATAATTTCAATAAGATTCTTACACTCAATTCTTCATGCAACAAAGTTAAGCCGACCATTTGACTTCTTAATTATTTGCCATACCTGCATGTTAACTTTCATTGATCTAAGGACTCCAAGGTCCCTCTGAGCATCAGCAGTGATCAAATTCTCATTATTACCACCATTAAAATTCCATCATTAATAAATGAAGGGGATTTCTTGATTTGTAATTTTACTGAAACAACAACATAAATAATGTAGCTGCAAAAAAACATACCAAGAGACTTGGAACTGATGAATATTTTGACTTCCCAAACCATTTCCATCAATTACAGGTCACATCAGGAGTTCAAAACTATGATTTTTATTTCCTTGTTTGAGTGATTAAGACTTTATAGATACAGAGCGGAAACAGACACTTCAGCCCACGGAGACCACACCGACCACCGATCACCCCATACATTAACACTATCCTACACATTTGGGACTACTTACAATTTATAATTTTACTAAAACAGATTAACCTACAAACCCGTGCGTCTTTAGAGTATGGGAGAAAATGCGTGCACCCGGATAAAACCCATGTGGTCACAAGGAGAATACAAACTTTGAACAGACAGCACCCGGACAGGTTCGAACTGGGAATCTGGCACAGTAAGGCAGCAACTCCACCACTGTGCCACTGCGCCACCCCAAATCTCTACTGTCTCCATTGATATTTAAGAAGCATCATCATTGCTGGGTGTAAATATTTAAATTTGCACACAAGCATCACTTTGGGAGTACCTTCACCAGCAGTTCAAGGAGGTAGGATACCACCAATTTCCCAATGGGCAATAGGGAAAGGACAACGCCTTGTTGGAGACAACTAAATATCAAAAATTGATTAAAGAGAATAAAACTTCCTAAGATTCATGAACTCAAAGATGGAAAAGAACAGCTGATGTCCTGATGCTGCCATTTTAACGTGCAAGTGATTGCATCGCCGTGACTTGGAGATTTATGGCCTTGCCTTAATTATCATTGCAACAAAATCATGGAACTTGCTATTGCAGGAGAATATTCACAAGGATGCAATAATTCCATTCACTGGCTTCTTGCTGCTGTATGAAGTGTAATTAAGAATGCATTATTATTGCTGATCTTGCTGTTGGCAAGCACATTCTGTATCCTACAAATTAGTAACAAAACTGAAACAGAGTTTGGAACATCATCCAGTGCCACTTTTAAGATGAAGATTTCTGAATGGAAAGTATTTGCAATAGCTTACCAACTTAAAGTGGGGTGGCAAAGTTAAAGCACAGCCTGACTGCCTCAATGTCCCTATCAAAGGGACTTGAGGGTAGCCATTGATTAACACCAACAATAGGATTCTTTGGGTAAGAGGGAACTGCAGATGATGGTTTATACCAAAGATAAACACAAAATCTGGGGTAACTAACTGGTCAGGCAGCATCTCTGGAGAAAAGGAATTGGTAACGTTTGGGGTCGGAACCCTTCTTCAGATTTAATAGGATTCTTTTTTAAGTTAAAATATCACAGTGTCAAAACAGCCTTTTCTTAATCCACAGGGACACACAGACACTCTACAAAATACCACACCGATCAATGCTGTGACATTGCTGAGAGGCACATGATACAATTTCTTGACTAGCAAGGGCGTCTAAGGTTAAGGGCAGAAGGCAGGAGAATGGGGTCGAGAAGGAAAAATAGATCAGCCATGATCGAATGTTGGTGTGGACTTGATGGGCTGAATAGCCTTACTGTGAATTGTCGTATGGCCGTATAGTCTTTTACAGTGGATTCAACAAATATTACTGCACCACATTTGTTACACATGTGATTTTATTATGGAGATAATTAAAATGCGATGGAGTGCAAACACGGGATTTAATGAGCATTTTGCACATTCCAACTTGACGTTTTTAATTGCTGAATTTGCTGCTTGTAACCACTAACTCTGCTCAGCATGGCATTGTTCCAACGTGCTACTGCACATGTACTGCACCATCATTTAATTGCCCTTACTTTCTTCAATGAAGTTGGATCATGCATTAAGCCACAGGAAGTCTCAGAGTTAATCTGACAACACCCCAATACCAATTTTCAAAGCTTTTCTATGCTTGGGCCAATCACTGCAGCTAACTTTGCAAGAATTCTAGATTAAAGAATTTGCAAGAAGACCGAAAGGTCTGAATGACAATAAAGGAATCTAATTCTAATTCTATGGCAATGCAATTGCCTTTGGCTGCACCCTGCTGTTATTCCATTCAAGATATGCAAAGAAACATCGATGCATTGGTTTTCTCAATTACTGAAGAGACTAGTGAGAGCCTGCATGTCGAACACCTTCGAATAATTTTGGGTTGTGTGGTTTTCAGTGCTAAGGTCAGGGCTAATTGGACAGGAGCAGAGCAATCAATTCCAAGTTTTCTGAATGTGTAAGAAGGAACTGCAGATGCTGGTTTAAATCGAAGATAGACACAAAAAGCTGGAGTAACTCAGCGGGACAGGCAGCATCTCTGGAGAGAAGACCCTTCTAACGGTCTCGACCCGAAACTTCACCCATTCCTTCTCTCCAGAGATGCTGCCTGTTCTGCTGTTACTCCAACTTTTTTGTCTCTATCCAAGTTTTCTGAAGTTCCTCTTGGCAGCACACCATTTTTGGAAAAGATGTCAAACTTATCTTCCCTTCTCTCCTCACAAGTAGATGTGAAAGATCCCCCAATGGTACTTTCTGAGGAAGAGCAAGGGAGTTCTCCCTGTGTCACGGCTAATAGCTAGCCTTCAATCGACATCACTTAAAATGATAATCTGGTCATTGTCTCATCATTTGGGGGACCACGCTGGGCTCAAACTAGCTGCAGCAATTCCCACAGTCATGTAAGTTACATTTCAAAAGATCTCCATTGACTATAGCACAGATGGGATATGGTGAGTTTAGTGAAAGCCATTCGAGCTCTTTCTATCTTTGCCAGCAATAAGCTTGCTCAACTTTTCAGAAATGAAAATACAGATGCAAGTTGCCAGAAAATGTTTTTACTGATGTTAACATATGGTGGGGAAAAATAAATTCCTCAGATGGCAGAAAGATGCCAACAGCGGAGGAGAATACATTATGGGGAATGAAAGTACCTATCATTTCCCTGCACATCCACTCACTTTCACTTGCTACAAACCATCATACTGGTCATAGATTAAATTAAAGCAGCTTTTTGCAATTTAGACAAGGTTTTAGTCTGAAGAAGGGTTTCGGCCCGAAACGTCGCCTATTTCCTTCGCTCCATAGATGCTGCTGCACCCGCTGAGTTTCCCCAGCAATTTTGTGTACCTAAGGTTTTAGTTAAATTTAGTTTGGAGATACAGCGCGGAAACAGGCCCTTCAGCCCACCGTACATTGACACTATCCTACACACAAGGGACAATTTACAATTCTTTACCAAAGTCAATTAAACTACAAACCTGTACATCAGTGAAGTGTGGGAGGAAACCGGAGCACCTGGGAAAAACCCATGCAGTCATGTAGAGAACATATATAAATCTATAAATATATAAACTATATAAATCCCATCCATTATTATTATTAACATACAAACTCCATACAAACAGATCCATGGACAGGATCGAAATATCAGTTTATCAATATCATTAGTTCCATCATTTTTTTAACAAATGTTAAAATCTGTCCTCATTTACACCACAATAATAATTTATTTGCAATAATCCCATTAATTAATTTATAACCCCATTTTCTGTTACTCTTGCATTTCAATTTCCTTAAATTATTTTAGCAATGCACTGCCATCTTTCTGCATTAACGTACCACACATTTGATGCCCTCCAATATGGTGTAAGCACAAAATGCAGCAATATTTTTCCTTTTCATCCACCACTGGGCCTGTACTCGCTGGAGTTTAAAAGAATGAGGGGGGGCCTCATTGAAACGTGCCGAATAGTCAAAGGCTTGATTAGAGTTGATGTGAAGAGGATGTTTCCACTAGTGGGAGAGTCTAGGACTCGAGGCCATAGCCTTAGAATTAAAGGATGTTCCTTGAGGTAAGATGAGAAGGAATGTCTTTAGTCAGAGGGTGGTGAATCTGTGGAATTGTTTGCCACAGAAGGCAGTGGAGGCCAAGTCAATTGGTATATTTAAGGCAGAGATAGATAAGTTCTTTAGTACAGGTGTCAGGTGTATTGGGGAGAAGGCAGGAGAATGGGGTTAGGGGGAGAGATAGATCAGCCATGATTGAATGGCGGAGTAGACTTGATGGGCCGAATGGCCTAATTCTTCTCCTATCACTTATGACCTTATGATCTTATGAACATTTACATTTACTCCTAACTTGCTGCACTGCTGGCTAACTTCCATTTTCAATTGTGGTAATCCTACTGACTTTTCCACAAGGCAATCGACACGGAGTATAGAGGGACTCGCATTTTCCAGGAACTGTACAAATGTGCCAAAATCTATTTTTGCTCGACGATTCAGTTCCTTGGAGTTTCCAGAAACATGTGTTCCAATCAGCCTAATTCAAACCCACTTCCTGCAAAACACGTCACAGTTTCTGGCCCCAGAGAGAGCTGTTAAAACTGAGGATTGGATCTTGTACCAGGGCAGGTGCTTAGGTCAAACATCTGCTTACCTTGTAATAGGAAACGACAACAAATAATTGTAGATTCCAGAAATCGCTACAGAAAATGCTGAAAACACTCAAAAGGCAGGTAGTATCCATGGATATAGAAAGACGGTTTCAGGTGAAATTTGAGAAACATTTGTGAAAACAAACGTTAGTTTTAAGATGTGGAGGAGGGTGGCTTAAGATAATAAGAATGCCTGTGGTAGGTTTGGGCCAATATTGTTGTGAGCATGAGTTATTAATGAGGAGGTTGAAGGGTAAAAATGAAGCGCGTAGTGCTGCATCTAGCGGGTTGGTGTGTGTTAATTCAGTGGGGAAAATGAGTCAATATTACTTACGGCAGAAGTGGCCAGTTCTTCGCTGCTCAGCATCACATCTACAGAGTGGGCTCTCAAGCATACAGATATGAAAATGAACCAACAGTTGAAAGCCAAGACATGTTAAAGAGAGCAAAGTGGAAGAAACTCAGCGGGACAGGAGAGAAGGAATGAGTGACTTTTCGGGACCTGACCCAAACGTCAGAAGAAGGGTCTCGACCCGAAACATCACCCATTCTTTCTCTCCAGTGATGCTGCCTGTTTTGCTGAGTTACTCCAGCGTTTTGTGTCTATCTTCGGTTTAAACCAGCATCTGCAGTTCCTTCCTATGCAAAATGGAAGCAGATTTGTTAAAAGATCCTGAAGTGCTTAGAAGATCCATTTTATAAAGACTTTTATTTCAACTGCATATCTCTGTCTATGTTAGGTAGCAGATTCAATGGTGAAGACTCATTTCCTTCACAGGTAATCCTAGGATTTCTGACATAGACAAAAATGCTGGAGAAACTCAGCAGGTGAGGCAGCATCTATGGAGCCCACCCTCACATCAGTCTGAAGAAGGGTTTCGACCCAAAACATTGCCTATTTCCTTCGCTCCATAGATGCTGCCTCACCCGCTGAGTTTCTCCAGCATTTTTGTCTACCTTCGATTTTCCAGCATCTGCAGTTAAATACTAGAATTTCTGACACTCTTTTGAGGAGCAGTGATCAGTAGCTCTTGTATCGATATACAAAAACGTCAATTGTTTCCTTGAGCACAATCCCTTATTGTTTGCTGGGCAAAGAGGAAACAGTTAAGTCCCAGATGTACAAAGATTCCTCACATCTTTGGTGAGTTTGGATGAAGGTTTTCTGCTATCTCAGCATCGAGCTGTTCAGTGAAGAAAATAAACATCTTGAATGTGGACAGCTCATTGTGAAAACTGTTAAAATGTGGACACAAACTATTTACATAGATCTGGAACACATTGTACAATGTTTCCAGTTGTGCTTTAATTATATGATGACAGTTACTGTATACATTTTATAACAGCTAATCTATTCCATTGACCCAAGAAACAATATCATGCAGTTAATACACATTAACTCACCAGTGTTGTTCCACTGAGGGGCTCTTTCATGAACATCAATTAATTGCAATGAGACAACACTTTATTTTTGCTGAGGTGAATAATCACCTTTCTGGGCTGTAAATAGATCATTAATAATTTCACCACAAGTAACTAAATTTTACTGACATTGCTATAGTCTGATTTGTTTTTGCAGCAACCTATTGTGCAAAAAATAAGACACGAAGTGCTGGAGTGACTCAACTCAACTCAACCGGTCAGGCAGCATCTCTGAAGAACATGAATGTGATATTACTTGGTCGGGACCATTATTCAGGAGTCTGGTGAAAGGTCCCAACCCAAAACATCACCTATCCATGTTCTTCGAGATGCCTGACCCACTGAGCTACTCCAGCACTGTGTCATTTTTAGTGTGAACCAGCATCTGCAATTTCTTGTTTCTACTGTGCAAATCTGATCATCAGATCACTCTGGCCAGCCTACAGACAGAGATTGAAGTGTGAGGCACCTACAAAGAGAATAACACAGCAGTGGTCTGAGGAGGCTGAGGGTCTACTACAGGACTGGAATATGTTCAAGCCACCTCATCCGCCTCAGTTGTCACTGGTTCATCAAGAAATGTTTTGACAAAAACAATTAGGTTCTATTCTAACCAGATATCTTGGGTGAACGGAGATGAACTCTCTGCTAAAGTCCCAGATCTAAGGCTTTCAAGAAGGATGACTCCACTCTGTATGAGAAGGCCAAGTCTGATCTCCACATGGCAATCCAGGAAGCCAAGAGAGAATTCCAAAACAAGCTAAAGATTCAATTCAATCAAGTGAATGCCAATACATAATGGCAGGGTCTGGATACCATCATGGACTACAAGCCAAAATTGGCAATGATAAATCTCTACCTGGTGAGCTCAGTGCCTTTTATACTTCCCTGCCTTGGGAGAAAAGATTGTGTCAAATCACTTTATCCATTGCCCTTCTGAAAACATTCTTTAAGATCTTTGGATCCCTTTTATTAAATATCAATCCCTCTTTACTTTTATTTCCTTTTAAGGTGTTGCCTGATTATTAGAAGGTCGACAAAAATGCTGGAGAAACTCAGCGGGTGAGGCAGCATCTATGGAGCGAAGGAAATAGGCAACATTTCGGGTCGAAACACTTCCTCAGACTGATGTGAGGGGGGGGGGGGGGCGGGAGGAAGTAAGGAAGAGGTGGAGCCAGAGGGCTGAGGGAGAGCTGAGAGGGGGAGGAGAAAGTAAGGACTGCCTGAATTTAGAAAAGTCAACGTTCATACCGCTGGGGAGCAAAATGCCCAAGCAAAATATGAGGTGCTGCTCCTCCAATTTACGGTGGTCCTCACTCTGGCCATGGAAGAGGTCCAGGACAGAAAAGTCGGATTCGGAATGGGAGGGGAAGTTGAAGTGCTGAGTTAGATCTGTCTGACCACATCATTTCAGTAAACCTGTGTAGGTTTAGTTTGCAATCACTCCTTTATTCTTGTAATCCTTGTAAATAATTATTTTAAATGGATTCCACATATCCTCTATAATTCTGTGTTTTATTATCAAACAATAGTCTGGATTGGGAAGCACAGGAAGGGAAATCTTATCCTTGATCAGTAATAGTAAAGTTGTAATATTATAGCGTCCATGCATTTTATAAATGGAGTACAAAACGCAACTAGCACAGTATTTGCAATTTGCTTCATGCTGAGCAGCACAGAAAATGGCAGCACCCAGAGAAGATCTGTTCCGTTACCAATGATACCGAGTGAGACAAATACAAAATCATTGAGTGTACAGATGCACTTCACATTCACCCCTCAGCTTTACAGCAACAGCCACTGACACCAGGAATGCAATGCCATTGATTTGCATGGAGTTGATGTCCTTGAATAAAATGTAATTGGTAGTAAATGGGTAGTATAGAGGCATAGGGTTCCGACCCAAAATGTCACCCATTCCTTTTCTCCATAGATGCTCTCTAACCTGACATGGAAAATTGCAATTGAGCCCAACAGATCCACACTGTCCATTAAGCACCCATTTACACCCATCCTACACTATCCCATTTTATTTTGCCCACATTCCCTTCAACTTCCCCTAGATTTTAGTGCTCACCTACAAATCAGGACAAAAGCTAATTGCAGTTGTGAACAAAAAAAGCACAGGAGATGAATGATAAATCTCTACCTGGTGAGCTCAGTGTCTTTTTTACTTCTCTGCCTTGGGAGAAAAGCAGCAGATTGGAAAAAATCAATTTGGACCCGCCTGTTTAATCTCTCCCAGGAGATTATACTGCTGCTGCAGGATAGTGAGCGACTGTGAATTACAGTGCTTAAAGCATCACTTTCATGAATCTGCATACTCACTTATAGCTCTTGCTGACCACAAAAATGTTGTAACTTTATTACATTTCCATTTATTTGGGTAATAAATGCATGAAAGATGTTGAAATTCAAATTACTTAATTTTCTCTGAATCCAAAATTACAGATACTCACACGTTTATTAATTGACAACCTCGAGTAGGACTAAAAAATCAAACTGCTGGAGGAACTCCAACACGCCGTGGTGGTACTTCAGTCACAGTCACAGAAGCCGACGTCGGAAGATCCTTCAGGGGGGTGAACCCTCGGAAAGCGCCTGGACCCGATGGCATACCCGGTCGTGTTCTAAAAACCTGTGCGGATCAACTGGCTGGAGTTTTTACTGACATTTTGAACCTTTCACTTCTGAGGTCTGAGGTTCCCACCTGCTTTAAAAGGGCATCAATAATACTGGTGTGCAAGAAGAGCAAGGTGACGTGTCTCAATGACCATCGACCAGTGGCACCAATGCCTGTGGTGATGAAGTGCTTTGAGAGGTTAATTATGGAGCATATCAACTCCTACCTCGACAAGAACCTCGACCCACTGCAGTTCGCTTACCACAACAGATCAACGGTGGATGCGATCTCACTGGCTCTCCACTCCGCTCTGGACCACTTGGACAACAAAAACTCATATGTCAGGCTGTTATTCATAGACTACAGCTCGGCGTTTAATGCAATCATCCCCTCCAAGCTGGTTACCAAGCTCTCAGATCTGGGTCTCTGCGCATCCCTCTGCAATTTGATCCTCGACTTCCTCATCCACAGACCACAGTCTGTCTGTATTGGTGGAAATGTGTCATCTGTTTACCCTCCTACCATCCGGGATGCGCTACAGGTCTCTCCGTTGCCGGACCAGCAGGTCCAGGAACAGATTCTTCCCTGCGGCTGTTACATTACTTAACTCTGCACCTCGGTGATTGCCAGTCACCCCCCCCCCCCCACTCCCGGACACTCCTTCCCCCAGAAACATTGCACTACTACGACTGTATGTACGTATATATATTTATTGCTCATTATTCTATGTTCGCTCTTCTGGGGAGATGCTAACTGCCTTTCGTTGTCTCTGTACTGTACACTGCACAATGACAATAAAGTTTGAATCTGAATCTGAATCTGATCCTCGATAACAATCAGCCCGGGAGCAACTCAAGGCTGCTTGCTCAGCCCCCTGCTGTACTCACTCTATACTCATGACTGCGAAGCCGGACATAGTGTGAACTCCATCATCAAGTTCACCAATGACACCACTGTTGTGGGACGAATCACTGATGGTGATGAGTCAGAGTATAGAAGTGAGATCGACCGATTGACCAAATGGTGCCAGCACAATAACCTGGCTCTCAACACCAGCAAAACCAAGGAACTGATTGTGGACTTTGGAAGGGGTAGGTTAGGGACCCACAATTTCATTTATATCAATGGTGGAAAGGGTCAAGAACTTCAAATCCCTGGGAGTGCATATTTCCAAGGATCATTCCTGGTCCCAGCACACAGATGCAATTATAAAGAAAGCACATCAGCGCCTCTACTTCCTGAGAAGTTTACGGAAAGTCGGTATGTCAAAGAGGATTCTGTCGAACTTCTACAGGTGCACAGTAGAGAGCATGCTGACTGGTTGCATCGTGGCTTGGTTCGGTAACTCGAACGTCCAGGAGCGGAAAAGATTGCAGAAAATTGTGACCACTGCCCAGTCTATCATCGGCTCCAACCTCCTCACCATCAAAGGGATCTATCGCAGTTGCTGCCTCAAAAAGGCTGCCAGCAACATCAAGGAGCCACACCATCCTGGCCACACACTCATCTCTCCACTGCCATCAGGTAGAAGGTACAGGAGCCTGAAATCTGGTACATCCAGGTTCATGAACAGCTTCTTCCCCACAGCCATCAAGCTATTAAACTCACCATCAAACAAACACTGAACAATAACAGCCTAATGCACTTTATCTGTTTATTTATGTGTATATATATGGTCTTTGTTATATAGACACACTGAACTGTTCTGTATTTATGCTTACTATATTCTGTTGTGCTGCAGCAAGCAAGAATTTCATTGCCCTATCTGGGACAGATGACAATAAACTCTCTTGGCTTGACTTGTCTTGAACTCAGCAGGCCAGGCAGCATTCATGGAGGGAAATAGACATTTGATGTTTTGATTCATAACCTTTCTTCAGGCAATGACTACATGTGGCCTCCCCAAATGGCTTTGACGGACGGAGAGGAGAGTGTGACCAAAATATCTGCAAATATGAGAGTGATATGTTGATGTATGGTCATGCGGCAGTGCAATCTGCTGAGGCATAGTAATTCTCTCTTTGTTGCTCACGTGGTTTTACTCCTGCAGGATGGCAAACTGCCCATTGGGGGATATCCCTATGGCCAGTGAAGGCAGAAATCCATTCACAAATTACATTTCATTGCTCTTTGAGACGTGCAACATCTCTCTGTACATCTTGCTGCTGCTGGTTGCTTCAGTAAAACAAAAGTCAGGTTCTTGCTTGCATCAGGGTGAAAATGCATGGATACATGAAGACTCTGTGTAAGTTCATTCTGGAATACTTGTGGCTTTCAGACAGACACTTGTAGTATCCATGCTTGTCAGCATTTGTTGTGGTGAGAGTGAGGGCAAACGTATCATCTCATTGTCACGAAGGCTGTCCAACCCTGGGCTTCATCCCTAAACATTGTTCTCTTATGATGAATCTATACACTGTAAATTGATTGGTTGTAATCATGTATTGTCTTTCTGCTGACTGGTTAGCACACAACAAAAAGCTTTTCCTAAATCCCTACACAAGCTTTTCATTGTAGCTCGGTACACGTGACAATAAACTAAACTAATAAAACTAAACTAATCCATTACCTCCAGCAAGTTGAGATGCTTGTAGTCATCCTCTTGTGAGCCATATAATCAATGCCCTACCAAAGTCATTATCACAACTGATAATTTTATCCCTCCCTTCCGATTTCTGAGCAGGTGTTGCAGGGTCTCAGGCACAATGACAATGAGCAAACTATTGACTTCATCTTTTTCCATAATGTGCACTCGTGCATCAGGCAGGTTGAATCAAAGAGCTCTCTCCTGTAGCTCATTGATCAAGCTTTGCTATTAGTATGTGTATCTTTGCTATTTGTGCATATTCAAAATGTATGTTGAAAGCTGATATTCTTGTGGGATTGGTACACAATAATATCAAGTGTAAGTTGTGGGCCTTGAAAAAACAAAATAGGCCCCATTTGATCAAATAGTGAAAATTAACTTTATCCTTCAGGCAATTTTGGAAGTGTTCTGAAGAAAAACCCATGGGATTTATCAATATAGCATAGCCAAAAGTCTTAATGTCCAATTCCTACGCATTTGTTTGTACGGTTCTGAATAATGGACAACTAGCAATTTGTTTGATATAAATACCACATTAAATGTAAATTAGATACAATTATGATATTAAAATGTCCACTAATAGTATAGATGAGTTAAACACTGCTTTCTTCTTTCAGCATCTCTTGCCATGAAGAAAATATATCTAATTGCACAAAATTCAGCAACAGTTAACAGTTGAACCTAAAACTTTGAGTTAAACAAGGCAATTTGGTATTCAGCTCAGTCTTCCACTGACAACATGTAACATCAAACATAGATTCCTTGTTTATTATTGATTCAAGGTGGTGCATTAACGCTATTTTTTCATGTAAATAATACTTCTGTTTGAATTCTTTCTTATCCTCAAGTTTCCAGTCAATATTAAATCTTCTCCGCTTTTCTCTCTTCTTGTGGTTCTCTGGTTCCAAATTACAACTTTACCAATGGCCCTATCGATTCCTCACCAGATCGTATGTGAAAATGACCCGTTGGCACTTACTTGTGGTTTCTTTACTTTGCGAACTCCGTGAGTTGTTAGCATTAAATTGTCTAATATAGGAAGAATGCCTACATTCTTCTGAAAGAGTGCAGTCAAGATTTAAGAGGATGCTACCAGGACTTGAGCTATCGGGAGAGATAAGGCAAGCTATGGGAGAGATTGGGCAAGCTAGGACTTGACTCCTTGGAGCATGGGAGGCTAAGGGATGATCTTATTGAGGTGTACAAACTCTTGAAGGGAATAAATAGGGTGATTGCACAGTCTTTTACTCAGGGTAGGTTAATCAAGAACTAGAGAACACCAAGGTTTAAGATAAGAGGGGAACATTTTAATAGGAACCTGAGGTTCCTGCCCTCTCCTTACCTTGGAGGACTTACACAGTTCCCGCTGCATCAAAAAATCCCAGAGTATTATAAAGGACATTTCCCACCCCGGACACTCCCTGTTTGAACTGTTGCCGTCAGGCAGACGGTACAGATCTACAAGGACAAGGACAAACAGACTCAAAAACAGTTTTTACCCCACTGCTATAAAGGCAGTAAATGTAGCCGCCAAGGAACGCAGGGGCGATACATACTAAGGGACTGTGGTACACTGTGAAATCGACAGAAGGATGTAGGGTTGGGTGTTTATGCGTGCTATTTTCATGATATTTATTTTAGTTGTTTATCTTTTTTTAAATATTTTACCTTGTATGTATCGTTAGTTTTTAGAAATGTTTGAATGGTGCACTGACTGGCTGACATTTTTAAATTTCGTTGTACATGGTTCATGTTACAGTGACAATAAAGAAACTATTCTATTCTAGGTGCAATTTTTTCACTCATAGGATTGTTTATGAAATGAGCTGTCGAAGGAAGTAGATGAGGCAGGTAGAAAATTGCATTTAAAAGACACTTGACAGGTACATGGATAGGAAAGATTAGAGGGATGTGGGCCAAATGTGGGTAAATGGGTATAGCTTAGAGGGGGCATCTTGATTGTTATGGTTGAGTTGGACTAATGGGTCCTATTTTCAGTGTTACATTCATTTGCCCCAACTTGACTGAGATTTGCAATTTAGTCTTAGATAAGTGGGTATCAAGTTTGTACTAAATTGCAGTGTGGCATATCAATGCTCAGCATATGGTTTAGCTGGACATGGAAGTTTTGAATGAATTAATAATTTTACTTCGGAGTCACGTGAGTGACTACGTGAAGAACCCCGCCAGGACGCATGCGTGTCATATCGCTTTCACGCTTGCGAAACGACAGGCGGGGTGGAGCGTTCCCCCGCAGCGGTAAGTTTGAAACCCCGACCTGCAGGTAAGTGATTTACTCTGCGGTAGTGTTTGTCCCCGCGCTGTTTTTACACAGGGGGGGGGAAGCTGGACAAAATAGTGTCCACAAGTGCTGCGAGTGAAGCTGGCTGGGGAGGACCGCAAAGTTGCGGGAGCCAGCAGCAGCTGAAGGCACAAGCCCCGTGTGGGATCAGCTGTGCCGACTTTTGGTCCCGCGCCGGCCAGAACACCACGGCCGGGCGGGAGACTATTCAGAATGGGGCCGTCGACTTTGACAAGTCGAAACGGCAGGAGGCGGGGTGGAACGACGTTCCCCCGTAGCGACAGTTTAAACCTGGACCTGCAGGTAAGTGAAACTGCGGTCTTTATTCTCCCCATACTGTTTCACAGGTGTGGAAACATGGAGAGCTGTGCAAACAACAGCAGGCGGCACAGGAATCACCCGTAAGGGAACAGCTGTGCACGACTTCGCTCCCGCACCGGCCAGATTAAACGCCATGGCTGGGCGGGAGACTATACAGAATGGAGCCGTTGGCTTTGACAAGTCAAAACGGCAGGAGGAGGGGTGGAAGGACGTTCCCCCTTAACGGCAAGTTTTAAGCCTGGACCTGCAGGTAAGTGATACTGCGGTCTTTATTGTTCCTATACTGTTCTACAGGTGGGGGGGAAACATGCACAAGGCAAAGAGCCAGAGCTGGCGGGGGAAGACCGCGGAGTTGCGGATGCCAGCAGCGGCCGGCGGCACAGGAATCACCCATAAGGGAACAGCTGTGCCCGACTTCGCCCCCGCACCGGCCAGATTAAACACAGTGTCTGGGCGGGAAGGCAAGAAGCAAACCAAAAGAGTCGAGGACTGATGAGTCCGACTTTGGGCGGCCAGCGACCGTGAGCGCTGGAGCCGGTTGGAGCGGCTTATGGAGCCGAGCTCCAACATGACAGACTCCGGGAGAGGAGTCTAGTCACCGTGGGGATATAAAAAACACCCACAGCAGCACCTTACGTAGGGCTGCACAGTGCATCTCCCTCGTCAGAGGGGAGTACTGGGGGGTCAATTCTGGGCTGACCCTGAAGAGGGGTTTTGACGAACAAAACTACAAGTGTGCAGGGGGTGCAGGAAGGCAAAATCTACTGGTCATGGTGTTCAATACATACAGCCAGACCACGATGGACACCACTGCAAAAATACTTGGCACCAGGAAACTGCGCATCCCTGAATGTTCCAGTCATGGAAATAGCATCTGGAAACATGTCGGAGCAGGACTTAGGAAAGCCCTGGGGCTCATAAAGGCGACAACATTAAGGATCTCCTACAGCCAAAGACAGCACCCTTATGCACCCACCAGCAGAACAAGAGAAGCTGGTGAAAGCTCAAAGGCCGGGCATACAGGACAGCGGTCTTTTAGACCATAGCCCAGACCGGCCTTTCTGGAAGATGCACACCGGCGCCTCAACCTCCACGAAGACCACACGGAAGAAGCAAACTTCCACTGGTAACAATGGAGATAGGTGGGTCTGGTCCCTTACAAATTATAGGAAGAGTGGATAATACACACATTGGTGGGAGATTACACTCTTTTGGATACATGGTGTATATTAACTACAGACACTTATATCCTAAGCAGTATCCAGGGATATACCATTGAATTGTGCAAAAGGGGTAATGGGTAAACCCAACACGATTGGCTGGAATTTGTGTCTTATATCTTTACCAAAAACAAAATAGATGGTGACAGTCGCATCATCATCGAATTGACCAAATTGAATACATTGTACTATATATTCAGTACAAAATGGGAACTGGTAACTGCTAAAGGACTGATTTCCAAAGGCTACTCCATGGCTAGCATCGACCTAAAAGATGCTTACTATTCAGTGCCTACACGGACTGATCACAAACGTTATTTAAAAAAATTCAACTGGATGGGGCAGCTCTGGCAGTATAGAGCTCTGCCAAATACATAATCATATGATCATACTAATTGTGGGCATAACTTTGGAGTTGGCCTAACTAGCTGTAACAGCCATCAATAAAGGCATTCAATTCAATTCAATTCATACAATTGGGTGAAAACTTGGGTTATCATCCATCCAGTTAAATCTAAACTAACGCCTACCAACATAATGGATTATTTGGGGTTCACTATTGACAGCTCACATGTCGGTGACTTTACCAAAGGACAAGGCTACAGTCTCAACTGAGGCCTGCAACAACCCCACTGACATCAGTGAACTGTCTATCAGGTTGGTAGCAAGTATAATTGGCATATAGTGTCTGCCTTTCCAGCCACACAATTTGGACCTTTGTATTACCAAAAATCTACAAAGGCAAAAATACAAACACTCAAAGTTAATACTGGTCATTTTGACAGACCAATAAGCCACCAATCAAAGCTTATGGAATTAAAATGGTGGAGGGATAACATTCGGCATTGTTCCAACCCTATCGTTATCAGCAAACCCTTAGTGGTGCTACAAACTGATGCCAGTGCGCTTGGTTGGGGTACTACCAATTTCCATCTCCATCTGTGGAGGTAGATGAAAGGCACAGGAGGCATCATTATCACAGACACTGGGCATAAACTATCTGGAAATGTGGGGTGCATTCTATGGCCTAAAGTCATACTGCTCTGGGATAAATCACCAGCATGTTAGACTACAGAGTGACAATCTGACTAATACAATTTGGTAATGGTGTATCCAGAGAAATATTGGAATATCAGCTACTTACCTACCAGGTAACCCAAAATTCAGTGACAGACATCAGGTCACGCAAATTCAATAAAATAAGCCTTAATCACCAGTTACCAAACTGTGTTTCTTGGGAACCAGACCCTGGGACAGCAGGGACAGATGCTTTTCACTGCATTGAGGGGGCAATTTTTTATCTATGCATTCTCTCCTTTTCTGCATCATCAGTCGGGTATTACGAAAAATACAACAAGACTCAACGTCTGTTAATTGGTAGTGCCGATTGGCCTACTTAACCATGGTTCCCTGATACATCAATACCAACGCTTAACATGTGGATTGCAAGTATGTTGGCCACCGCTCATCTTGAGGAAATGCGATTCCTCCTAATGGATAAATCAGACCAATTCATAACGAGTTGGTCTCCATTTGTCGTTTTTTTGGAATCATATGGTGCAACACAATTGTAAAAAATAACTGTTTCAGGACTGGACGAGGGTTGGTCAAGATTATAAATAATGATATCCTTTTCTTTTTAATTTTATTTTATTTTCTCTATTTTCTCTCTCAACTTTCTTCATTTACTCGTTTTCTTTCTTCACACACTATATATTTCACATCTTTCTATCCTTTACTATCTAACTTATTTTTCTTATTCTAATCTTTTTTCAATGTAACAAAAAAAAAAGAAGTTGTACATAAAATGTATTATGAAAATATATATTAGGCACTTTGGTGCCATATGACTGTACTTACTTCTAATAAAATAAAATATTTAAAAAAAATAAAAAAATAAATAAAACAATAAATAAATAAATAAAACCATGGTTCCCTGTGATACTCAACATGGGTTTTAACCTTGCATCACCATCCTGAAACAACCAGATTATTGGTTCATCCCGTAACAGGGGAACCCATCCATGTCAAAAACAACAAACCTATCAATTTGTAGAGTCTAAAGAAACCTCTACTGCAACTGGGACTGGCGGACAGAACATTGAACATTATCTCAGCGGGCCACAGACAGTCCACCAAAAACTATATCTGGTATACATCAGGAAATGGGAGATATATTGTCACAGAAACAACATCACCTACAGTTTGATAAACATAACGTCTGTTCTCGAATTCCTGGCAGGCCTCCATTATGATGAGGGGCTCAGTTACAGTGCCATTAACTGCGCCAGAAGTGCCCTTTCAACATATCTATGGCGAGGATCAGAGCGTCATTCTGATGGGACTCACCCCTGGTAACCAAACTTATGAGGGGAATTTTTAATATAAATCCCCCAAGAACCAGGTACTCTCTAAATGGGATATGAGTATTGCCCTAACGTTGCTAAGGAATTGGTCTCCAGCAACAACTCTGTCCCTGCTAAGACTGACGCACAAAACAGTCATGCTGATGGCTTTGGTCACGGCACTAAGGGTACAGTCGTACATAAGTTAAGGCTGGACTATATGACTTCTTCAACAGGAATATAACGTTTCATATTACGAATTAGTCAAACAGAACAGCCTCAAAATAGAATTTAGGGATTACCCTACAGATATCGTCTCTGTATAATAAGACAATTATTGTTCTATATGGAGAACACCAAAAACATCTGAGGCTATGAGATGGCACTACTAATCAGCCACAAACAAACCCACAAAAAGTGTTGGTTCAAACTATTTCCAGATGGCTGAAACAGGTTTTAACAACAGCTGGGGTGGATACTAACATATTCAAATCTTATTCCACCAGGGCTGCAACTACATCGGCAGCTATGGAGTTGGATGTACCAATGAACCAAATCCTCGAGACAGCAGGATGGATCAGGGGGTAATGTTCCAACTATTCTACCACAAACCAGTAGTTAAACTGGAACTTTGCAGAGCCAATTTTAAGTTCTGTAATATAATTTCACCCCATAAATGGGGGCTATAATTTGTTGTTAACAATTTATCATGGATTTCAATGTTGGATTCATGTCTAAACATGTTAACACAATTCCTCCCACAGTCAATTAAGGCAGATGTGATGCATGGACTTGTTCCCACGGCATGAAATCACAGAGCTTTGAAATCTGCACGTAGTCACTCACGTGACTCCGAAGTAAAATAGTAAGATTAAACGAGAACTTACCAGTTCGAAGTTTGATCGTTATTTTATGAGGAGTACGTTGAGGGAATACGTGCCCTCCGCTCCCACCCTTGATCATATACTCAACTGGTATTTTCTTCTCTAATCTTACTATGTTCAGTCATTACAGTTATCTGTGATTTCACACCGCTGCTTTGAAGAATGACACGCATGCGTCCTGGCGGGGTTCTTCACGTATTCCCTCAACGTACTCCTCATAAAATAACGATCAAACTTCGAACTGGTAAGTTCTCGTTTAATCTTACTAGTTTATTGGCCAAGTATTCACATACAAGGAATTTGCCTTGGTGCTCTGCCCACATGTGACAACGACATACAATGACAGTTAGGAATGACACATAAAACATTAAACATTAATAATAAAATATTATTGATTAAACATGTGAATTAAGTAAAATACCAGAGCAAAAGGAGGCTACAGAATTTTGGTTATTGAGTAGAGCAACTACTCGTGGGGGAAAAAAGATGTTTTTATGTCTGGCTGTGACAGCTTTGACAGTCCGGAGTCACCTTCCTGAGGGAAGTGATTCAAAGAGTTTGTGGCCGGGGTGAGAAGGGTCAGACATGATCTTGCCCGCTCGCTTCCTGGCCCTTGTAGTGTAAAGTGCATCAATAGAGGGCAGGGTGCAGCCAATAACCTTCTCAGCTGATCGGACGATTCGCTGCAGCCTCCGGATGTCGTGCTTGGTGGCTGAGCCAAACCAGACCATGATGGAGAAGGTGAGGACAGACTCTACGATGGCCGTGTAGAATTGGACCATCATTGCCTGTGGCAGATTGTGATTTCTCAGCTGCCGCAGGAAGTGCATCCTCTGTTGTGCCTTTTTGACAGTAGAGTCGATGGTAGCCTCTCATTTAAGGTCCTTGGGGATGATGGTTCCCAGGAACTTAAAAGACTCCACAGATGTGGCAGTGGTGGTGTTGATGGTGAGTGGGGTGAGGGGAGGGGGAGCTCTCCTAAAGTCCACTATCAATTCCACTGTCTTAAGAACATTGAGCTACAGGTTGTTGCGATGGCACCAGGCCGCAGGCTGTGTCACTTCCTGTCTGTAGGCAGATTCTTCCCCATCCTGGATCTGTCCAATCAGGCTTGTGTCGTCTGCAAATTTGGGAAGCTTGACAGAGGAGTCAGTGGAGTAGAAAAGAGATTGCATATAACATCAATAAAATTAAATCGGGCTAAAACATATGTTAATTACTGATACTTAATCAATGGTCTAATCATTGCGGTTCCCAGGTGAATAGTTCCTTGTGTTCATTTTTAGGAAAAAGTTGTAAGGGTAACATAATGATCATGTTTCTGTTTTTAATACAATTAGTTAAGTCGGAAGCAAATTCTTTGGACCTCTGTTTTATACTTTAATGTTTAACTTACCATATTAAGTAACATTTGGATGGCCTTACATCACTTACAGGCATAACAGATTACCATGTGATTGCTTTGCTGCAGATGTGCTCCATCTGCTACCCAGCTCTGCTCGAATCAGCAATAGGACTGGCCAAAGTTGGAAATTGCACAAAAGTAGAGCAGTTGTAAATGCGTACAAGTCATTGAAATTCTAGTCAGAGCAGAGACATACAGGGTTATTTCAGATTAATTACAGACAACACCTGGGTCTCATATACTGGCCAATTTCACACCATGCTACATGCACAGCACAAATTGTACATGATTCATTAAGAATAGGAGAACTCTGACAAAATTAGTTATGTTATTGACAATGACACAATTTGGTATGCACATGTCCATTTTTACTTACAGTTCTTTTCTGCTTTCTTACTTCCATTTTGTAACCTATCCTTCACAAATAAATAATATTTAAATTACAGAGACAAATTAATTAATAATAGCTATTATCTTTACTGTGTGTAAGAAATTTGCTCCATCCAGTGGCATATATCTGTGTTATGACGTTCGCTTAGGATGGTTACCTTTGATCTCTTTTTTTTTGCCATCCATTTCCCAGCCATGGATTGTTATTTCTGATTCTAAGTTAATCTGTCAACTTTTCTTTACTTCTCTTCCAATATAAAAGGATTGATTCGCTGACCAGAACTTGACCTTATGAACCACATTAGCCCTTGTAGGAAGGAGCTACAGATGCTGGCTTACACCGAAGATAGACATAAATCATGGCCGTCCGAAGGGGGGGGGGGGGGGGGGGGGGGAGTGCGTTGGGAACGGTCGCACCCCCCTTTTCACCCAGAATAAAAGCAAATCCCAAGAAAAGAAAAATAAATTGGACCGCAATCCGTGAAATTCTGGTTCCGGCCCACGGGATGATTTGAAAAAAATTTATTTGTGACCTGCGCAGTTGGAAGAAGCTGGTGACGCGGAAGCGACATAAAGTGACTCCGTTTCTCCGCGTGTGCGCAGTGGGTCGGATTAGACGCCGCCATTTTCAATACATCGCCTCGACGCCCCGGGCCTAGTTTGGGTGAGTGGGACCGTGAAATATTGCGCTGCATTGCGGGAGGGGGAATCTGTCTGTTTGATTATCGGGGGTGTTAAACTACCCGCGAATGGTCCTATCCGACCCGTGGGACGATTTGGGAAAAAAAGTAGTGCCTGCTGCTCCGTGCCCGGGGGGGAGGGGGGGGGGGGGGGAAGGGAAGCTGCGGTATCTCCCAGCACGGTGTATCTCTTCCATCCACGGCACCGGATCCTCGCCGCCGGTCAACCTGGCGGCCATGGAGTCTGCCTTGATTTAAAATCCCGATTCCTAACAAACAGTGTGCCAATCATTGGTCACTTATCAGGGAGGTATCAAAGGGCAGACACAAAATGCTGGTGTAACTCAGTGGGTCAGGCAGCATCTCTGGAATGGGTGATGCTTCAGATCGAGACCCTTCTTCAGACAGTCAGACCGGAAACGTCACCTATCCTTTCTTCACCTAGCCAAGATAACTTAACTCCAGATGAACACAATGGAAATTATTCCTTCAAGACATCGTGTATTTCTTTGCCTCCACAGATGCTACCTGGCTCATCGAGTTCCAACAGCAGTTTGTTTTTTACATCAGATTCAAAAATCTGTAGGCGCTAGTGCCTTCATAAACCCATTACAAATTAGCAATAGAATCTTCCTATTGTACATTCTTTGCTCCTCCCAGATTAATTTACTCAGAGCTCAATGTAGATGTAGCTGTGGAGTTCAAAACTATACAGATGTCCAAAATACATAAGCTGGGCTATTCCTAAATGGCATTATTCAATACACTGAACCAAATCCTTCAACTCCTTTCTGTGATATTAAATATCCTTTAAGCTCTACTGAAATCATGGTTTTTATTATGAGTGCAGAGAAGGTTTACAAGGATGCTGCCATGACTTGAGGGCCAGAGCTGTAAGGGAGAGGTTGGGCAGGCAAGGACTGTCTTCCTTGGAGCCTAGGAGGATCAGGGGCGATCTTATAGATGTGTATAAAATCATGAAAGGAAAAGATAGGAAATATCTACGGTCTTTAACCCAGAAAAGGGGAATAAAGAATCAAAGGACATATGTTTAAGAGGAGAAATATGTAATAGGAAACTATGCGGCTACTTTCTCACATAGAAGGTGGTGGATATATGGAATGAGCCTCCAGAGAAGATCGTTGAGGCAGACTTAAACTACATCTAAGGACCAGTCCCACATGGGCGTCATTTGCATGTCACGCAGGTGGTTCGCGAAGATTTTATGAATCCCAAAATCCTGGGGCATCGCGCACGACTGCGCGTCATTGCCTATGCCACCATGACTCACCATGCACCATGCACGCGTAATGCACACAATGCGTGCGTCGTGCATCGTGACGCGTAAATGATGTTGTGTAAATTATGCGCATATGACGCCCAAGTGGGACAAGCCCTTTAAAATACATTTGGACAGATACATGGATAGGAAAGGTTTAAAGGGATAAGAGCCAAACATGGGTAGGTGGGACTAGTGTAGATGGGGCACTTTAATCGGCATTGGCAAGTTGGGCTGAAGAGCCTGTTTCCTTGCAGTGTGACTCTATGTCTATAAGAACTACTGTGCATAGGTATTAAATTCTGATAGTTGATACATGGAATGTTGATGTATTGAAACATTTTTGTTGGACATTTTTAGACATTAGGTTTTTTGTGTTGTGTCTGTGTAGTCAAAATGGAACGATAATGTGTAAGAAAGAACTCCAGATGCTGGTTTAAACTGAAGATAAACACAAAAGTAACAGCGGGACAGGCAGCATCTCTGGAGAGAAGGAATGGATGACGTTTCGGGTCGAGACCCTCCTTCAGACTGCAATATTTAGTTAGGAAATGTTTAACTTTATGGTTGCATTGAGCAATTTCGTAAAATTCATCAGCAATTAAAATTCTGCAGAAGAAAGGTAAACAGAATTCAAACGGTTTTCTCATTGTGTAAAGTGTATTTTATCATTTTAATTAGATTCTTTTGTGAATTCTGCATTTCCTATCACATTAATAATCAAATAGTTTCTGTTCATCCACACCTTCACAAAGGCAATGTAATTGCTTGGTTTTAAAGTTTGTTCTGATTGTATTTTAAATAGTTTTGTTCCTAGTTAGGATGTGCAACATAGTGAATAGGTTTAATGGTATCTGACCAAGATATTTTTGCAGCCACGAGTGGTCAAAATCTGGAATGCATTGTCTGAGATGGTAAATATTCCCATAACATTTGGAAAGCATGTGTATGAACATTGAATTACTAAGGTGTGGGAGTGTATAGACTAAGTGCTTGTAAATCAGATTAGCATAGATAAGTATGTCATGGTCAGTGTAGACATGGTGGGCTGAAGGGCCTGTTTCTGTGCTGTATGAGTCTATGAATTTATGATAATACTAGACCAAGTGCAGACCCGTTGGGTCTGTTCCCCCAACGTGCAGTTGTGGGGGGGGAGGCAGCATGCAGCATCACACACTAACTACCCCCCCCCCCCCTCCCGCACTCACGCTAATGGAGGGGAGGAGGGGTGGGGGAGAGAGAGAGGGGGGGGGAGGAGAGAGGGGGGAGGAGGAGAGAGGGGGGGGAGGAGGAGAGGGGGGGAAG
>NC_045978.1:14162758-14176990 GCF_010909765.2 Amblyraja radiata | reverse complement strand
AAAACCTGCAATTTAAAGCCAATCGCAAACTCGTCCGTGAAAAGGCATTGTGTTTTCTGCATTGACAATCTTGCATTATGACAGCAGAGTAGACTGCTTTGTTCAGAGCAACCTCTACAGTAGCTTCAAGTCGATCTGAAGATTGATTTATATTGCAGAAATGCTTTTAAACCGAAGAAACTGCCACGTTCAAGTGGTTGGCTCTGCGTTGGAATTTTGATTCTCAGAACAGCAGCATTGAAACAAATATCAGAAAAAGTAGCAGACAAAATGCTGACTTTCTCCACTGTGGAAAAGGATCAATCTAGCAAGGAATATAAAAAAAAAAAAACTGCATTGTCCTCCTGTGTCCTGGAGGCACTGAAGGGGAGGTGGACAGTGGCAGAACAGTGGGGAATAAATTATTACCTATCATAAGGCAATGCACATTGTTCAGTGTCCTATTTATATTATGCTAAGTTTGCTAGCAGAAGCAAAAGTGCAATATAAAGCTGCATCATGACTGTCAGAAACATAGAAATTAGGTGCAGGAGTAGGCCATTCGGCCATTCGGCCCTTCGAGCCTGCACCGCCATTCAATGTGATCATGGCTGATCATCCAAGTCAGTATCCTGTAACTACCTTCTCTCCATACTCCCTGATCCCTTTAGTCACAAGGGCCACATCTAACTCCCTCTTAAATATAGCCAATGAACTGGCCTCAACTGCTTTCTGTGACAGAGAATTCCACAGATTCATCACTCTCTGTGTGAAAAAAAAAGTTCTCATCTCGGTCCTAAAAGACCTCCCCCTTTTCCTTAAACTGTGACCCCTTGTTCTGGACTTCCCCAACATCGGGAACAATCTTCTTGCATCTCGCCTGTCCAACCCCTTAAGAATTTTGTAAGTTTCTATAAGATCCCCCCTCAATTTTCTAAATTCCAGCGAGTACAAGCCGAGTCTATCCAGTCTTTCTTCATATGAAAGTCCTGCCATCCCAGGAATCAGTCTGGTGAACCTTCTCTGTACTCCCTCTATGGCAAGAATGTCTTTCCTCAGATTAGGAGACCAAAACTGTACGCAATACTCCTGGTGTGGTCTCACCAAGGCCCTGTACAACTGCAGTAGAACCTCCCTGCTCCTATACTCAAATCCTTTTGCTATGAATGCTAACATACCAATCGCTTTCTTCACTGCCTGCTGCACCTGCATGCCTACTTTCAATGACTGTTGTACCATGACACCCAGGTCTCGTTGCATCTCCCCTTTTCCTAATCGGCCGCCATTCAGATAATAGTCTAAAACATTGCAGTTTTAGCAGTGCTTCTTAGCTCTTACAATAACAGGAGATGATATACTGTAGATGACACCCCACAGCATAATGTATCTTTATATCTTCACTGACAAACCATGTTATCATTTGGTTGATTATCAGGCCTCTCTATTGTTAGCTATCTTAATTTGCACAGACTTAAGATTTATTATGTAGCTCCCTGAACAAATCCTGAGACCTCTTGCTATTATAATAGTACTCGTACTAGTACAATTTAGTTTAGGTCAGATGTGATTAGTTAAGTCCTGAAGGGCATAGTTGCCAGATAGAGTTGGCAACAAATGGTGAGAAAATTAACATGATCTATTTGACCTCCTTCTCATCAAGTGTGATGTAGATGCATCTGTCCTTAAAGCTGTTACTAAAAATCTCCATTGTGCCCTAGTCAAGAGTCAAGAGTGTTTTTATTGTCATATGTCCCAGATAGAACAAGAAATTCTTACTTGCTGCAGCACAGCAGAATATGTAAACATAGTACACTGTAAACAAAATGATAAATGAGAGAGAAAAAAATAGTTCAGTGTGTATATATACACAAATACTCACAAGTATACACATATATATATATATATATACATATACATATACACATAAACGCACACGCACACATACATATACAGAAAAAATACACTATAGTAGTGCAATAATAATAATAATAATAATAATAATAATAATAATAATAATAATAATAGTCCATTGTAGTTCAGAGATTTGAGATTGTAGTTTTTAATAGCCTGATGGCTGTGGGGAAGTAGCTGTTCCTGAACCTGGTCGTTACATTTTTCAGGCTCCTGTACTGTCCTGATAGAACCATCCCTTTTGTTTTGTTGATGATTTTGTAGTACTTTTAACTACGACAAAGTCAAAGCAGATACTCTCAAAGCACTTCATCACGACCGATGTTAGTGCCACTGGTCGATAGTCATTGAGGCACGTCACCTTACTCTTATTGGGCACCGGTATAATTGATGCCCTTTTAAAGCAGGTGGAAACCTCAGACCTCAGAAGTGAGAGGTTGAAAATGTCCGTAAAAACTCCAGCCAGTTGGTCCGCACAGATTTTTAGAACACGACCGGGTATACCATCAGGTCCAGGCGCTTTTCGAGGGTTCACCCCTCTGAAGGATTTTCTGAAGTCGGCCTCTGTGACTGTGACTGAAATACCATCACAGCGAATGGGGGCTCGAGAGGGCACAGCAGTGTTCTCCCTATCAAAGCGTACGTAAAACGCATCGTCAGGGAGTGATGCTATGCCGACATTCAAGCTGCCTCCTGATCTTGCCTTGTAGGAGGTGATTGCATTCAGGCCCCAGTTGCTGAACATCTGTCATCCTCCAGCTTGGAGCAGGTCCCTTTTGGCCTTTTTGATGGCCTTACCAAGGTCGTATCTGGACTTCTTGTAGACCACTGTATCATCAGACATGAATGCCCGGAGTCTGGTCTTCAGAAGAGTGCAGATCTCAAAGTTCATCCAAGGCTTTTGATTGGGAAACACTCGGAAGGTTTTTGTAGGGATGCAGTCCTCTACACATTTCTTTATGAAGTCTGTAACGACTGTGGCGTATTCATTCAAGTCCATTGCTGAGTCCTTGAACATTGCCCAGTTTACAGACTCCAAACAGTCGTGGAGTTGTTCCTCTGCCCGGACGTCTAGTGTTTGTTGACCACGGCGTGCAGCTCCTCCAGTGCCAGGCGGACGTCTGCTTGGGGTGGGATGTAGACCGCGGTCAGGATGATGGATGTGAATTCCCTCGGAAGGTAGAAGGGGCGGCACTTCACCACCAGATGTTTGAGGTGTAGAGAGCAGGAGTTGGACAGGACTGGCAGAGACCATGGAAAGAAAAGCAGATTCACGCTTCAAGCTGAAGGGACTAAAATGTCTGTGGATGCTCAGAGAACATCAACAGACTTGGATCACTATTACAGGAGTTTACTTGGCATTATAATCAGCTGTCTGGAACTGATATATCCCTTTGTCAAAGACAAAAGTGAGGATGGTTGCTAACGATTGCAAAGCTCAGTTCCACTCACAACTCTTCCAATTGTGAAGCAAGTCAAATAATGTAAATAGCACTTGGGCCCAAACTAATGAAGCAAACAACATTAGCACCACATAAGTGCAAGATAAATATTATCTTTTGCAAGAAAGAGCCTAAACATCTCCCTATAACTATCAACCTGTTCATGATTAGTACGGGTGTCAGACGTTATGGGGAGAAGGCAGGAGAATGCGGTTAGGAGGTAAAGATAGATCAGCCATGATTGAATGGCGGAGTAGACTTGATGGGTTGAATGGCCTAATTCTGCTCCTACTACATGATCTTATGATCTTATGATCAATGTGATTACCATCATCACATCCTCTGCTGTTACCTTTGATGGAGGCTCATTAATGGTCTACAGACTGAATAGGGCGAGCCATATAATCACTGTGACTATAAGACCAGGGCAAAGACTGGGTATTCTGAGGTGAACGGCTCATGCTTTGAATCCCAAAGCTTTTCTACCATCTACAGGCATAAGTCAGAAGTGCAACCTTCCACTTGCAGGGCTGAGTGTAAGCTTCAGTGAATCCAGAAGCAGCCCACATGATCGGCAACAGATATTCACCCCTTCACCGCTGCCACACTGATTGCAGGAGATCGATTAATTGATATCACTTCCCAAGCTTGTAACCTCTAACTTCTAAAAATAGAAAGGCAGCAAGCAGATGGGAACACATTTCCAGATAAACTATAGCTAACACCAGAAATTTATATTAAAATGGAACATACTGGAAGTACTCAACAAGTCAAGTAGCGCCTTTCAATATTTTCTATGCTTCTATATTTCTATGTTTCTATGTTACCTCTCCACAGGTATGCTTGTTTCTCCACAGAAGCTGCCTGACTTGTTAAGTGCTCCCAGCATATTCTGACATTATGCGTAGGAAGGAACAGCAGATGCTGGTTTACACTGAAGATGGACACAAAAAGCTGGAGTAACATAGCGGGTCAGGCAGCATCTCTGGAGAAAAGGAAGAGGTGAGGTTTCGGGTCGGATATTCTGACGTTAATTGGAACATTGTTCCCCCTTCATGTCTCAGACTAACCTGTCTTGAATCTGTGCTGTTGCTCCTTCAATATTATTTTGGACAAAATGTTTGCACTTCCCAACTTACCTGAATGTTGGAAAATATTCTCCACACGGAGTACAGGAGTTCAAGAAGGCTGCTCAATCACCTTTGATTAGGGATTGCTAGGCTTATCGTCCTTGGATGTCTGCAGTCCAGATATGAATAAAAATTACAGATTGTAATGATACCTGAGGCATTTTGCGCATTGCCCACACTCTCATGTTGCAACTCAACGTATTATTGGATCAGAGCCTAACCTGTTTATGTTACAATCACGACAGGGTATCTTTGAATTTGAACGTTAATAATCAGGAAACAGAATGTGAGAAAAAGCTATAGTTACCATAGAAACACCTAGACCCACATCACTACTAAAATACCAATGTCATACCACCTGGGTGTTTTATACAAGAAATCATAGGTATGATCTAATTCAGAGCACAAAACCACAGTTATATCTTAAGGTACTTTTATATTCTGACCTGCAATTTTGCTCCATTTACTTAGACACATGGCCCAAAACTGACATTAATAAACCTCGTGCTTATAGTGTCTCATAATTAATGAAAAATACATCCATAGATGCTTCCCAGCACAAAATCATGTAAGGAGTTATTTGGGAAATTGAAAAATAGCTTTGTTAGTGAGGGAGATTTCAAAGAGAAGTAATGAGACGGAGGTGCTGAAGGGACAGAATTTAAGAGCTCAACACAGAGGCAATTAAAGTCTCGGCTGCTGAAGGTGGACAAATTAAATTCAGGGATGCTCAATGGGCTTGTTTAAGGCTGATGGAGAATGTACTGTCCTGTGGAAATGTGCAGGGTAATGTCATCAAAGCATGGCTCAAATATTACCAGAACAATGAAGGCAGAGTAATTTTAATTTACAGTCACTAATGATAGGATTGAAAGGCTGTGCATTTATTATTAAGTTCAGCCTTCTTCTCCAAAGTGGGTTTTGTTACCTTTCACATACAGCACATTAATTTCAGTACTCTGTTGGAAACACATTATCTTGCACACCAACTGAATACATCAATGGACATTTGGAAACATTTTGGCTGTACAATTACAAAATTCACTGAACAATGGGCAAATTTGCAAGTCAGTCTGAGGAAGTCCGAAACGTGCAAAATGTTCTCCAGAAACGTTGCCTGAACCACTGGTTTATTCCAGCACTTTGTGTCCTTTTGTGTAAACCATCATCTGCATTTCTGGGTTTCTACACTGTTACAAACCAGGTTTGCAGGGCAGCACAGTGGTGCAGCGATAGACCTGCCGTCTCACTGTGCCAGAGACCTGGGATTTGGTCCTGACTATGTGTATTGTCTGTGCAGAGTTTGTATGTTATCCCTGTAATCACATGGGTTTTCTCTGGGTTCTCTGGTTTACTTCCACATTCCAAAGAAGTGCTGGTTTGTAGGTTAATTGGCTTCTGTAATTTGCCTAGTGTGTAGAAAGTGAAAGTGAGATTGAACTAGTGTACGGGTGATTGATGTTTGACGTGGATTCAGTGAGCTGAAGGGCCTGCTATCAGGCCATATCTTTAAAAGAAATCAAACAAAATGAAACTAAACTAAACTAAATTCCTTTTGTGGGTATGCTGGCAAGTCTAGACTAGCTTGTCCATTCCTCTTTCCTGAGAAGAAGTGTGATTATGCTTCTTTCTCAAGCTGCTATATACAAAGGTTTGCTGAACCATTCCCAAGGACAGTATGATTGGAGTTACAAATGGATTAGATGGAATAAGGATGCCAACTTTTCTTTCCTAAAATACACTGTTGAGCCTGAACAATCTAAACACTTCATGGTCTGTTCAGTTCAGCTTCAGTTTTGTTTATTGTCACGTGTACCGAGGTACAGTTAAACGCTTGTGGTTGATTGCTAACCAGTCAACAGAAAGACAATACATGATTACAATCAATCTATTTACAGTGTCTATAGTTATATAAGGGAATAACGTTTAGTGCAAGGTAAAGCCGGCAAGGATAGTCTGAGGGACAACAGAGAAGTAGATAGTAGTTCAGCACTGTTCTCTGGTTGTGCTAGGATGATTCAGTTGCCTGATAACAGCTGGGAAAAAATTGTCCCTGAATCTGGTGGTGTGCGTTTTCACACTTCTATACCTTTTGCCTGATGGGAGAGGGGAGAAGAGGGAATGGCCAGGGTGCCACTCGTCCTTGATTATGCTGCTAGCCATGCCGAGGCAGCGTGAGATATAAATGGAATCAATAGAAGGGACGTTGGTTTGTGTGATGGCCTGGGCTGCATCAACAATTTGCTGCAATTTTTTTATGGTCCTGCATGGAGGTGTTCTCAAACCATGCTGTAATACATCATGATAAAATGCTTTATATGGTGCATCAGTAGAAGTTGGTGACAGTTGTAGTGGACATGCCAAACTTTGTAAACCTTCTAAGGAAGTAGAGGCTTAGAGGCTTTGGTGTGCCTTGGTCGTTGCTTCAATATGGGTGATCCAGGAGAGGTTGTTGGTGATTTTATCTTAGAGGAATTTGAAGTTTTCGACCATCTCTACTTCGACAACCAATGCAAACTGGGGTATACAATACAATACAATACCATTTATTGTCATTTGAGCCTCAGTGAGGCTCAAACGAAATTCTGTTTCCACAGCCATACAAACAAAGACAACCTCCTAGACATACACACAATTTAATTCACACAAACATCCATCACAGTGGACCCACTGTGATGGAAGGCAAAGTCTTTTCTCTCCCCTGTTGCCCACTTCTCTCCCGATGTCCAAGCCCCAGGCGGGCGATGATAAGTCCCACGGCCATTTTAGGCCGTGCTGGGCGATTTACGACCCTGCTCCCGGTCCAAAAGTCAGAGTTGGAGCCCCCGGCGGGCGCTGGAATGTCCCACGGCCATGAAGCCGTGCCGGTCGTTCCAACCCCGCGACACGGGCTGGAGAAGTCGCGTTGCGGGAGCTCCGGGAAGCGGTCTCTCTCTCCCCCCGGACCCGCGAGCTCCCGATGTCCCAGTCCACCGGACCTGCGGCTGCGTTGCTGGAGCCTCCGAGCCCCAGGAGTCGAGTCGCAGCAGCGAGTCACCACCGCTCCCCACGCTCCGATGCCGGCCAGCCCCACGATGGTGAGTAGTCCGCAGCTCCGCAGCTCCGCAGTCTCCCGAGCCCCCGGGTCGTTCAGGCTGGAGGCCGCTCCACGGTGCTAGGCCCCAACGACAACGGAGACCCGACAGGTAAAAGGTCGGGTCTCTCGGACAGGGAAGAGATTCTAAACGGTTTCCCCCTCCCCCCCCCCCCCCCCCCCCCCCCCGCATATACACATTTAAAACCAGTATCAAAAAACACCAACACTGCATTTAACTAGACAAAAAATTTTAAAAAAGACAGACAGGCTGTAGGGGCCGCTGCAACGGGTGAGTCGCGCCGCCAGAGATCATCAGTGTGTATCACTTTGCTTCCTGAAGTTGATCACTATCTCCTTTGTCTTGCTAACGTTGAGAGAAAGGTTGTTGTCTCAACACCAGGACACGAGGTTCTATGTCTGATATACACCTTCTCCCTTGAACTACATTCAACTCCATACCCCCTTTACAATAAGAATACCTATGTCACAATGCTATTCATTGACTACAGGTCAACCTTCAACACCATCATACCGAATAAGCTAATCTCTAAACTCCTGAAGTTTGCTTTGGCGCCTTTATCTGTAATTGGCTGCTGGACTCCACAGACCGGCAGATTTCAGTCATTTGAGTTGGTCAGAACATTTCCTCCACCCTGAACCTCAGCACCAGTGTCCCTCAAGGCTGTGTGCTTAGATCCCTCTTCTACAGTATTCCCTGTACATCCATTTCTGCAGGGCCATATATAACATCAACTCAAGCTTTAGATTCTTCGATGATATCACTGTTGTTAGCTGTATCAATACCATTGATGAGATGGAGTACAGGAAAGAGATGGGGAATCTTATGTTATCATGGTAGAACAACAGGCTAACCCTTAAAGTTAGGAGAATGAATTCAAATAATTAAAGACCAGGCGGATCTTTAAGAGATCTTTCTTAAAAGAACTGTGACTAGTGGTGTGCCTCAGGGTTTAGTGTTGGGCCCATTACTGTTTGTCATCTACATCAATGATTTGGATGAGAACATACAGGGCAAGATTAGCAAGTATGCTGATGATACAAAAGTTAGTGGTTTTGTAGATAGTGAAGATAGTTGTGAAATATTGCAGCAGGATCTGGATCGATTGGCCAGGTGGGCGGAGGAATGGTTGATGGAATTTAATACAGAAAAAGTATGAGGTGTTGCATTTTAGGATGTCGAACAAGGGCAGGACCTTCACAGTAAATGGTAGGCCTCTGGGTGGTGTTGTACAGCAGAGGGATCTAGGTTTCTGAAGGTCGAGTTGCAGGTAGATAAAGTGGTCAAAAAGGCTTTCGGCACTTCGCCCTCCATCAGTCAGAGTATTGAGTATAGAAGTTGGGAGGTCATGTTGCAGTTGTATAATACGTTGGTGAGACCACATTTGGAATATTGTGTTCAGTTCTGGGCACCATGTTATAGGAAAGATATTGTCAAGCTTGAAAGGGTTTTGAAAAGATTTACAAGGATGTTGCCAGGATTAGAGGGTGTGAGCTGTCGGGAGAGGTTGAGTAAGCTGGGTCGGGTAGATGCACAGAGTCTTTTGCCCAGAGTAGGGTAATTGAGGACCAGAGGACAGGTTCAAGGTGAAGGGGGAAAGATTGAATAGGAATTTGAGGGGTAACTTATTCACACAAAAGTGGTGGGTGTATGGAACAAGCTGCCAGAGGAGGTAGTTGAGGCTGGGACTATCCCATCATTTAAGAAACAGTTAGACAGGTACATGGATAGGACAGGTTTGGAGGGATATGGAGCAAGCGCAGACAAGTCGGACTAGTGTAGCTGGGACATTGTTGGCGGTGTGGGCGAGTTGGGCCGAAAGGCCTGTTTCCACACCATATCACTCTATGACTCTACGACTCTAACAAACAATTATATTTCCAACCACAAAACAGTATATTTTAGATCTGGCATTATGCAATGAGAGAGGGATAATTAATAATCTGGAAGTCGATCAGACTTGAAGGTAGATTTTTATATCAAGGTGCAAATTGATTTCATTCAATCTGAAACCTGATTATTAAATCAAAGTAAACAATGAAGGCATGACAAATAAGTTGGCTGGAGTAGATTGGGAACCCACATTAAAGCTACAGCCATAAACAAGTAGTGGTTAAGATGTAAATAATCAATACATGGAAAATATATATGACCAAGAGGCAGAAAAATTTAACAGGACTGAAATTCACTTGCAGCTTAAAAGAGAAGCTGAAGACGATATTAGATCAAATAATTATCATGTTGACCCATATCATCACCTAATCCTTTTTTCCAGAGATGCTGACTGACCCGCTGAGTTACTTCAGCATTTTGTGTCTATCTTCGGAGTAAACCAGCATCTGCAGTTCCTTCTTACATATACCGTTAATAATTCCTGCTCTACATAGGTTGGTTATGGGTTAGATCCTGAATTTATAAACTGGGAAAATATGGGGGAACCAAGTGTGCACTTAAACTTTAACTCCAGTTCATTGACAAATATGAAATGATAAATGAAAGCAGAATTGATTATTTACAATGAGTGAAGAATGTTAGGCTATAACAATTCCTTTTTACCACACTGCTTTATTCCTATAACTTTAATAACTTTAACTTTCAAGGCATTGAATTCTGATTTGACTGATTAACGTTCCACAATGTTCAGTCTGAATTAATGCACAACTTCAGTTACAGCTACAGTAAATGACTTCTTTGTATTAGAGTCTGAAGAATGGGTGAGAACAATTGACTGAACTATTGGATATTGTTCAAGGAAGTTCTGTGCTACATTTATGTATGATTTTGACAAAGAAGCAAATTGAAGAATATTGATGAAGTTGTCTTCATCCCCATTGTGTGAACAGATTGCTAAATACCTGAAGGCAATAAACTTGAGCAAAAAAACAAATGAACTCAGCAGGCCAGGCAGCATCTGTGGAGAAAAGCTGACATTTTGGGTCAGGACTCTTCTTCAGACTGAGGAAAGACATGTGGTTGTTGTAGTGAGTTTGGGTCAGACGATGTTGAGGAGCCGGCATGCAGTATGAATCACAGAGGGCGTACAGTGGGAGAAAGTCTCACAGTGAGGTTCCTGTCAGTGAGAGAAAACTTTCTTCAAAGCAGGCATACTTACAAAGTAGGCAAGGTAGACACCATACTGGTTAACTCTAATTTAGATATAATGTAAAGATCTTAACTTGCAGCGTTAAACTTGACATTTTCATAACTCATTGAGTCATGCCGCACAGAAACATACTCTTCCAACCATTCAGTCCACACTGCCCACCAGCCATTTACACTAATCCAACAATAACCCCATTTTATTCCCTCCACATTCCCATCAACATTGTTTATCACTCATCTACACAATTTACATTGTTTAATTAATCCATTGACCCCCTTAACTTTGAGATGAGGGGGGGAACCAAAACACCGAGAGGTAACACTCACAGTCACAGTGGTTATCTGGATAGCACTAGATGGTAGATTGAGCTTGGGTTGCTGACATTGTTAAACAGCAGCTCTAGTGGTTGTGCTACCACAGTTGCTTTCCAGTTCTGCCTTATTCCTTGCAGAAGGGTCACCATTATAGTTAATTCTAATTTAGATATGATGTGAAGATCCCCAGTTTACTCGGAATTATAAAAGTCTGCAGCAAAATAATTTGAGTTGGAAACTAATTGAGGATAACCTTATTCAAAGGTAGACACAAATTACTGGAGTAACTCAACAGGACAGGCAGCATCTCTGGAGAGAAGGAATGGGTGACATCGACCTAAAACGCCACCCATTCCTTGTCTCCAGAGAAGCTGCCTGTCCTGCTGAGTTACACCAGCAGTTTGTGTCTTCCCTCCATTTAAATCAGTATCTGCAGTTCTTTCCTACACATAATCTTATTCAATGTCATTAGTTATCAGAACTGAGATTAAAACCATTTTCATCAAATAATCAATTACTTCACTTTGAAAGCATGTCATGACTTTAAAGCACTGAAAACGATTCTAAGATTGTGAAAATTCTAACTAAATTTCCAGCCTTTCTTCTTAAAATAATTCAAAGCCATCTTGGGACAGTCTTATGGAAACACCAAATGTCTGCTATATTGTGATAGAATATAAAAACAAAATTTGTTCTCAATCTCTTCAGCTAAACATCTGATAGTTACCTGAGTGTCCTACTCTAATCTAACATTTTAATTTCATTAGCGTCAATGGAGCTGAAGTTTGGAATAGGAGAACAAGGTGCAGCTGCAATAAAAAATGTGCATTTAGTGCATACAATGGGAACTAATCTCCTGTTCTATGGAATCTGTCGAAGAATGGAGCAGTGCTCTGCTGAAGAAATTCAAGTTCACATCCAGCCCTCAGCTTTAGACCAGGAAGCTCTGTTTTAAGAACAGAAACGTCACTCATTCTAATCGGGATTGTTTATCCACAATGTTGGAAAAGTAAGTGCTGTTGAATGTTTCACTTACTTTACTTTAGTTGAATATTTTTAATTATTTATATTTTAATGTGTTTTTAATTATCATTATTGTCCTAATTTTTGATGATATTTGATAAGTTAAATCCATTTAAGTAGTTGTTTTAAATGTGTCTGTATGTCAGGGGCATTGCAAGAAAATTGATAAAAGGCCTTTCCCAGCTGGCAAGCAGTCTGTCAGGGTATTCTGTGGGTGGGGCTGTAGGATGCATGTCCTTCAGGTCTATGTGTTGCCTGGGGCACTCTCCGTATCACTGCTGGGTTCATTGGCTGATCTTGTTCACGCAGAAAGTAAAGCATACAGCCACGTCCAGCCAGAACCTGCTCACTGTGAATGTAACCAAGTATAAATAAAACAGTAGAAACAAAGAAAAATAAAACAGCCCGGTTCAAATGAATGGGAAAAATTGACATATTGATGAAGGCATGAAAACCTTTTCATTTTCATTTAATTATGATTTTGTTTTCATTTTTGTAATTGTCATTAAATGTCTGAAATCTAAATCTATTAACTTTAAGTTATTAAAAAAAGTTATTTTTTATATCGCGAGATATTATAGATATAATATATTAAGTGGCATAGAGGCGCAGTAGTGGAGTTGCTGCCACTGGGCCAGAGACCTGGGTTTGATCCTGACTATGGCTGCTTGTCTGTACAGAGTTTGTACGTCTCTCTGTGACCTGTGTTTGTTTTCTCCGGGAAGCTCCGGTTTCCTCCCACACTCCAAAGATGTACAAGCTTGGCTTCGGTAAAAATTGTAAATTGTGCCTCGCGTGTGTAGGATAGTATTACTGTGCGTGGATTGCTGGTCAGCCCGCACCTGGTCGGCCGAAGGGCCTGTTCAGCGCTGTATCTCTCAATTTAAAAAAGTAACATTATTGTAGGTCTGAAGTGATTTTGAACGTTACGTCAATCAGACATTCAGTGGTAGTGACAGGCTTGACAGGCTGTTGGTCCTGGCGGCTGTCCAGAATCTTTTGTCAGTGCTGCCAGCTGCCTGGGCAGAGACAGTCTCAACATTGTGCCCTGCTGCACTGAACTATGGAAGCCAGGCTCCCTGAGGTGGACAGTGCCCTGGGCCATGCTGGAAGAAACAACATGGCCCAGGGGCAAGCCAGCAATCACGGGGCAGTGTAAAACCTGCTTGATTTTTAACTACTGGTAACCTACAAATCTAATCTTCTTGGCTAAATGGATCATGTGCAAAATTTCTGTGCAGAATACAAACTTTCACTTGTACTTTTGCACGTACCTCTTGGAGTGTATGTTAAATAAATAACTTGTTACAATACTAATTAAGTAACATACTAATGAGTTGCTGAGAGAACATTCTGTTAAAGCTGTTTCCTGGCTTCAGTTCTTATAATTCATAATTTAAAATTACGTGCATAAATACAGGAGCAATACTTGATGGCAATTTTATTCCAAAATGATTAGAAAACATGTAATAAAGAAAGTTGTGTAGTTTTCAGTGAATGTTTTTAACGATTCATTATATTCTGTGTTGAGAGTTCAATATTTCAATTGAACGTTGAAAGCTTAATTGGGACGGTTGTTTACTGGAATGGATATGGTCCACAACACTTCACAAAACCTAAACAAAATCGAAACATCGCAGTTGCTTGGAATTTATGCTTCCAGAGCTCTTTGGTCAGAATTAATGTAATTAACACAAACGATTATAAGCAGACTCAAAAAACTGCAGATGCTGGAATCCTGAGCAAAACAAAGTGTTTGTGGAACTCAGCCATTCAAGCAGCTTCTGTGGAGGGAATGGGCAGATGACGTTTCGGGTCGGTACCCTCCTTTGTACTAATGTAGTGGGAGGAAACCTGGAAAAGAGAGGAGGGGTGGGGCAAAACCTAGCTGGTGGATAATGAAGGTTAGGAGGGATGGTTGGCAGATGGGTGGAACAAGTGACACAGGCTAGATCTGAAAAGAAGACAAAACAGTGTCAGTTAAGGAGAGTAGAGGAGAAGTGAAATGTAGCTGCAGGAAGGCTCATTAGTGGAAGGGAACAGAGGGGATTACATGATCTTTTTGCACAACTAAGGTTTTTGCTACCTCTTACACTTGTTTCAAAATGTTTTGTCTCTACATAAACTAAAGTTTTTTACTTGTCCTAAGGGAGTGCAGCAAAGAAGGATCAGACCAGTTCCTGGTATGGCAAGTCTGCTACATGAAGAATGATTAAGGAGGCTTGAGTTGAGGAG